>NW_025920103.1:0-29339 GCF_902686445.1 Sciurus carolinensis
TACAATTTAAGGTAGGAAAAGAAAATACCCTAAAATGCTTTCACAATATTAAGCCTTCCCTTTAAGAAAAACAGACTACCTGCTTGTTTGAATTTTCTTTCTCTCTTGATAAAGCTTTACTATCTTTATATAATAGTACAGTTTACATTATTTTCAAGAAACTTATTTTTTCTGTTACTAGTAGAACTGGGACTTTACCCTCGCTTATACATTTTAACTAAATATTTCCAGATTAAGGGAATCTAACAATTAAAAAAACAGGTTCTCCATGAGCTTCTAGGTAATCAGTTTCCTGTGAACAGACACAGTGCTAATCCATGATATGGGCACAGGTAAGGGAGAAAGCTAGTGTGGTTTTGACAGGACTGTGAATTAATACAGGCTTTCTGGAAATCATTGGACAAAACATATCAAGAGCTTTTGGCCTACTAATTTTACTTCAAGAGTGTATCTCATGAATGTTATCTAAATCAATCATATCATCTGCAAGTCATGATAATCTTGGCTGACTTCCAGCATCTGAAATTCTGAGCACACTACTCAGGGCTTCTGGAACAACTTTAATTAATGGCATTCCCAGAATTCTTATTTTCTTCCAAATATTTTATAGGAAATTGTACTATGGCTTTTCACTACTAAGTCCTTCCATCCCAAATGCAGAATGTGTTTAAAAATAATTATAAGGTTTACAGACCATACAAAGTTAGCTATGTATGTTATAAAACTAACTTCTAGCATTTCATAATTAAAAATGTTTAGGGATTTTTTTCCCCATTTTAATCATCTTATGGAAATATGTATCAGTTCCTATTTAAGGATTGCTTGGTTCCCCTGCCTCTAGAATGTTAAATCTTTGTCTCAAATGCCTTTTAAATATCCATTAAATAATCTTTCTATCTGGTCCACTGTTTTAAATTTCAGATTATTATTTTTAAATATTTAGTTCTGAAAACAATTTCGAATTTATAGAAAAGTCTGAAATTATCAAAGAAAAAAATAAAGCAACTGTAGATCCATCACCCAGACTAATCCACTGTGACAATCTGCTCCCTTTCCTTTATCATTGGCACCTCCCTCCCCACACACACTGACACAGGATTGCTTCAGCTACAGATGGAGAAATGGCAGGTATCCTCATATGTACATATTGTCTTTCTGAAATATTGCATCATGGTCCTTTACCCTTAAATACTTAAATATGTACTTCCCAAGCAAGAATTTTTCAATATTGTTTTTGAGTGGTTTAAAATTCACTAGTGCATCTAATTATATTTGCCCTAGGTATCTGTAGGTTCTGAATTCACAGATAGAAATTTTAAAGAAAACTTCCTATACTGAACATGTACAGACATTCCTTTTTTGTCATGATTTCTTGAGCAGCCCAGCATATTATCTACTTACACAGCATTAAGCTGCATTTGATTTAAAGTATACAGGAGGGGACTGTGCAGGTTATAAACAAATGCTACACCAAGAGAATTGAGTGCCCATGGGTTTTAGTATCCTTGAGGATCCTGAACAAGATATGACAAGGGACAACTATGTTTTGTGTTCACACCGAGAGTTGTGTGGTAGAAACCTCTTCAAGTTGACTCCTCTGACTTGCCCCACAAGTGTTCTTTAGTTTCTGCAATAATAAGATGCTTCAGGCTCATCACATCCGGCTGGAAGCTGGTCATTTCTCCAAGGAGCCCCAGTTCTTTGGAAAATGGCACTGGAGTTTACAGTTGGGGTCGTAGATGCACTGTTGCTACTTGATGTCTGTTTCTTGGTCCTTCTAGTCACATACATCAGAAACCACATGTGTGTACACCATGTATCCACAGATTTTCATATGAATTAGAACATAAACACATGTGTGCATCTCCATATATGTATTAAAGATACTATGTATACTGATGACACCACCTAGTTCATGGGTCTTCACTTGCCCTCCTTCATGTTTCTGTGTGTGTCCCTCATGCCACAGTGAAAATCAGGCCCCCATAATAGCTGCACACTCAGTCATTCACTTAATTTTATCATACGTGTAAAAGTTATAGAAATGTCTCACTCATATCACCACTAAATAATTGAATCTATTAAAAAGATATTTTATTCTATAGCAAAACAAGATAGCATAGTGTCCTGAAATAGCAAGTCATGATTTCGGCTAATTCACATCAACAGAATGGCAGTCAGGAGACCACATAGTCTTTAAATGGAAGAACTTCCAGCTCATACAAATTTTAGGAATATTTTCAAATTACAGTAGCTGAATATGATCTGGTGTTTGATACCTAAACAAATGACCATGTCTCCTCTGGGAGAACTGTGATGGGAAAGGTACGCATTTGAAGGATTCAAGTGAAAACTCACCTTTTCCAATGTGTTTCCTGGTATTTTCAATAGTGGAATTCCGTTTAACACTGGAGAGCTACCCAAGGCCGAAAAGGTTCTCACTGTGGGAAGGATCAGTGAAACCATCCACCAACACACTTGTGGAGGAGGCATAAAACGCTTCACCCACATGATTGTTGAGCTTGTAGTAGACAATGGAACCACCAGTGTTTTGGTTCCTCGTAAGCAACTGAATGAACATCTGTAAAACAGAAAAGGTTCCATCAACCAAAGTTTGTGCCTTGAGCTCTCAAATACTGAAACTGTATCAGAAAACTGGCTCAGGATCATGGAACAGCGACTGTGCTCATATGTAATCAGGTTTTCTCTGAGGTCTAAAGCAGGTATTTCTTACTAAATGAGACATTCTACTTTAAAAGGAAAACAAATTTCCTACAATTGCCACCAGAAAGAAAGACTAGCAACAGCATTTGCTGAATACTAGCAATAAGCTACTTGATTTTTAACATGCATTGAATTTTTATTTATAAACAAGAGCAGATTCAGTGGGATGTGGGCAAAAGTCTGCTGACTTCTTCTCTAGGAAACTCACCAAAGAAGCCAACAAGAAAAGGCCAACATCCCTTCCTAGTGAAAATATTAGCTGATTGTAGACTACTCCATTGAGGAAAATTTTTAAAGTTTAAAATTCTTAAAGGAACATTCTTAAATCTGTGTCTACTTCCTGAAATTAGCCACAATGGGCAGAGGGGTCACAGGATCCTATTAGTGTGTACTACTGTGTCCACTCTCTCCTTCCATCCTATTTTCCAAATTCCAAAACTGTGTGTGGTTTTTGATTAACAAATCAGAATTCTTATATGTTCAATAAAATGTCCTAGAGAGGATCAGGTATCATAAAACACAGAATCAGTAAAAAAAAAAAAAATCCAAAAAATGTACTGCTTAAAAGTTGTACATCCCAATTTATTACATTGCACATTTAAGGTTCACAGAAAAATTCCATGCAAGGTCCAGAGATTTCCTCTATGTCCCTGACCCTATGCATTGCTTCCCATACTATCCATGGTCCCCACTGAGGGGTATATTTGTTATAACCTATGAATCTACATTGACAAATAATTATTCCCCAAACCCTAGAGTTAATAATTTATATGAGCTGTGTGTGGTAGTGGAGATGGAACCCAGAGCCTTGAGTGATCTTGACAAGCACTCTACCATTTAGCTACAATCCTAGCTCTTAGAGTTCACTCTTGGTATCGTTCCTTGTATGGGTCTGGAAAATGAACAGCAACACACAGTTGTCATCATAGTGTTACACAGATATCATCAAACTTTAAGTACTTAAAAAATACATGCAACTCTGACAATGTCTTAGGCATCTCCTATTTTAGTTAAAAATGTGCTAATGAAATAAGCAATCAGTTGCATTTTGACTTCAGTTAAAATCTAGAAATCAAGTTGTACTTTACCTTCAATTTGTGTAAATGTTACACAGATTGAACAACCTGTGCATGTGGGAGTGTGTGGGTGTGCCAATGAAGCCCTCCAGGAGGCAGTGTGGCTGTGGCTTCTGACAGACACTCAGGGTCCTCCCACACTTATTTACCTGAGCTCCGTTCTATTAAGCCTACTCAGCTTGCCACTGTCTACCTGGAAGAATGATGGCACCATCCCCTTAGTAACTGCCATGAATAATACAGAGCTGGAAGTAGAGACTCACCCTTCACCAAGGGAGGAAAGAAATGTCCAGGTTCCACTTAAGTTTTTCAGGGTAAGAAGAGGAAAAACATGTGCCTCAGTTTCTTTTGGTAATAAAGTTAACAATAAATTCAGCAAGAAAGAAGCAAATGCTTTTAGTTTCGGTTTCAGTAAGTCATAAATAAGGTCTAAAAAATAGAATCTAGATTCTAACTGCAAAAGAATTCTTTTGGAAGGCTAATTAGGTGAACTCTCCATTTTGAACACCAACTGTGGAACTCCGCTTTGCTGGTGCTGTGCCCATTGTGGCTCAGCTCCCCTCTGTCCATTTACAGCATATCACTACCAGTTCTAAATGATGACAACTGAAGAGACAAGTGAACAGCCACACTCAGGCCTCCATTAGTTAAACAATCAGTGTCCACTCATTAAATAAGAGACACATGTGTTATCCACAGTATGCTTTCCATCGGGTTTCTCTCCCTGTGCTCTACATTTCTCTAGCAGTTACCTTTTTAAAGATTAATAAAATTTGTGAGAGAAAGCCATGTTTGGACATATCGACTTTAGACTCTACAAGGGTAGTAAGCAACAACTCATTTTACCTCCTCTGTTAATTTCTGAACACAGTGAATGTGCTATCATATTTGTGTCCATTGATTGAGAGCCATCCTGGGTCACAGGGTCCTCATGAGGCAAGTAAGCAGGTAGGGGAGTATCAGCTATGAAATTTAAAAGAAATCACATGCGTAAAGCACATATTTTCTTCTGTGCCAAGACTAAGACTTCAAGTTGCCAATTAACCTTCATATGAAAAGACTAGATACTACAGACAATTTATGAAGATTATTAGCATCTGAGAAACTCCTCCATTTTTAGTGACAGTTCAGTAGGAGGAAAAGCAACCACTAGATGCCTATAACAGGAGTTGTCAGCCCATCCAGGATCACATCATTCATTGATTCATTCATTCATACATTTCTTCATTTCTTCCTTCATTCATCATATGTGATTCAACATTATATGCAGTTTCTTATTAACATTTGGAAGTTTCACCCAAGTTTTTAGCACTAATTATACAGAAGTCTTTTTTAAAATACTTTTTTAGTTGCAGGCAAACATGATTCCTTTACTTTATATATTTTTATGTGGTGCCAAGGATCAAACCCAGTACCTCACACATGCTAGGCAAGCATTCTGCCACTGAGCCACAACCCCAGCCCCCAGAAATCTTAATACCTAAAAGTCTTATGGAACATTCTTTCCATCACTAATATCTGCTGCAGCCATTTCTGGGAACCTTAGTGACTTCAGGGTCCTTAAGGCTTACAACATGGCATTAGTACTGGCAGCTTTTTCTAAAAATCTGCAGAAACACATCCAGGTAAGCAGAGTCACAATGTGGCTTGGACCATGCCATTTTAAAAAACAATTAGAATGGCACTTCAGCCCACTCCCATACTGTCTGCCTGAAGAGGACCTACGCATTTCAGTTTCAAGTACTAGATGGAAAACATCTGAAAGCTACAAGAGAATGATTAAGAAGGGAGGTTGGAGAATCTCTTGGGCTTTTAGGAATTTGCCAGTCAAGTTTCATTAAAGCCTAAGGATTTAAAACTGTTAATTTTCCATCACTTTGAGAAACCTGTTAGGATTACCTTCTCCCTACTATTTAAATAAGCACTAGTTTTAAAATTCCTAAAAAATTGGAAGTAAATCAGTTTATCACAGTTTTAATTCTAATATATTCTGTTTTGGGGATTCTGCCTTTGGGTCCCCTTCTTCCACCCGGGAGAAGTCTGCTTTTCCTTTTCTTTAATAAAGCTGCATTTTCCACTCTACATTTGCCTCGGTGTGCTTCTCCGGCGTTATACTTCAACACCTGAGGAAGCAGGACTCGTCACCGGTAAACAGCGGTATCAGATTTGGAGGTCCCAGCGAGATCTACGCTGAGATGGGAGCTTCACTCTCAACAGTACTGCCAGGTTCACCACTAGCCTGCATACTGAAAAACTGGGACAAATTTGACCCACAGACACTCAAGAAAAAGCGCCTCATTTTCTTCTGCCGCCAGGTCTGGCCTCAATACAAACTCTCTGATGGAGAATCTTGGCCGCCAGAGGGAAGTACAAATTTTAATACCATTTTACAGCTTGATAGATTTGGCAAAAGGGAAGGAAAATGGTGTGAGGTACCTTATGTTCAGATCTTCTTTATTCTAAGGGAAGACCCCAAATTATGCCAACAATGTAAAATAGATTCAGCCAGAACCACTACTCTAAAGGAAGAAAACCTTAAAGAGTCACCTACTGAGGGAAAGGAATTTTCTGCTAAAGTCCATCAGCAGGCCTCCTGTCCTCCATACCCTGGTCCTTCTCCATCTGCCCCAATGGACAGATCAAATGTACTACCTCTCCAGGAGATGCCGGGAGGAGAATTTGGACCAATTAAAGTATACAACCCCTTCTCCCTCCAAGACCTAAGACAGATAAAAACAGACCTAGGGAAATTTTCAGAAGATCCAGATAAATATATTGAGGTGTTTCAAAACCTATGCCAGGTGTTTGACCTCACCTGGAAAGATATTATCCTGTTACTTAACCAGACTTTAACCTCCAATGAGAAGGAAGCCACCCTGAAAGCAGCTGAACAATTTGGGGATGACCTACACCTTGCTCATGCCCCAGGAGCCCAAACTAGATCTAAACCCAACTATCCATCGGGAGCACAGGCAGTTCCAAGAAATGACCCCGACTGGGACCCAAACGATGAACAGGATGCTTGGAAGATCAGACACTTCCAGATGTTAGTCCTTGAGGCCCTTAGGAGAATCAAACAGAAGCCTATTAACTATTCTAAGGTTTCTGAAATTACACAAGGTCCCGAAGAAAGCCCGGCTATTTTCATGGAGAAACTCAGGGAGGCAATGAGAAAACACACCACCGTGGATCCTGAATCCACAGAGGGCCATTTACTTTTAAAGGACAAATTTATCATTCAGTCGGCCCCAGACATTCGGAGGAAATTACAAAAATTGGCATATGGCCCTGATCAATCCTTAGATGATATCCTCCGACTTGCAACTTCCGTTTTTTTATAATCGAGATGTAGAGGAAAAGAAGGAAAAAGAGTGTAGAGACAGAAGAAAAACTGAAGCGCTGGTCTTAGCCCTAAGAGGAGTTAGCTTCCCAGGTGACGAAGAAAGAAAACGGAATGTACCTCAGGCCACAAAAGGGATTTGTTTCCGTTGTGGAAAGGAGGGACATTTCAGACAGGAATGTCCCCAAGCCAAACGGCCACCACCAAAGCCCTGCCCCAAGTGTCAAGGCAACCACTGGAAAAGTGACTGTCCTCAGGGGCGTAGGTCCTTGAGGCCAGACTCTTCCACACAGGCCTGCCGGGGCCCGGGGCCAATTCTAATGGCTCCCGTAACTCCTATCACTACGCATGAGCCCCGGGTATGCTTCTCCGTAGGGAGCCAAGAGGTCAACTTCCTCTTAGATACTGGCGCTAGTTTTTCAGTGCTCACCTCTTATCCTGGACCTCTCTCCTCTAATACTATAACGGTGCAAGGGGTGTCTGGACGGCCTATTACCAGAAAGTTTACTCCCCCACTGAGTTGTGAGTGGGATGGGATGATGTTTTCTCATGCATTCCTGATAGTGCCAGAATGCCCTACCCCTCTATTGGGAAGGGATTTACTTTCAAAACTTCAGACTTCCATTACAATGAATTTGGGACCACAAGGATCATTATGTTTACCTCTACTAGAATGTGATATAAACCCTGAAGTATGGGCCACTGAAGGCAAGATTGGACGGGCAAAAAGAGCAATCCCAGTTAAAATAGTCTTAAAGGATCCCTCTGTCTTTCCACATCAGAGAAAATACCCGCTACGCCCAGAAGCAAAAAAGGGCTTATTAAAAATCATCCAGAACCTCAAACAGCAGAAACTTTTAGTACCTTGTAACAGCCCATGCAATACACCAATTTTGGGAGTTCAAAAATCAAATGGGGAATGGTGTTTAGTCCAAGACCTCAGAATAATTAATGAAGCAGTTGTTCCCCTCCACCCAGTAGTTCCTAATCCATATACTCTGCTATCTGAGATTCCAGCAACTGCCACTTGGTTTACTGTGTTAGATTTAAAAGATGCCTTCTTTTGCATACCTCTGGATTCTCAGTCTCAGTATCTGTTTGCCTTTGAGGAACCAGATAGTGGATCTCAACTAACCTGGTCAGTACTCCCCCAAGGATTTAGAGATAGCCCCCACCTATTTGGACAAACTCTAGCTAAGGACTTAGCAGAATTCAAAGATAAGACAACTGCAATTGTTCTCCAATATGTGGATGACATCCTGTTATGCGCCTCCACCCAGGAGGAATGTCAAAAAGCTACTACAGAACTCTTAAACTTCTTAGCCAATCAGGGTTATAAAGTCTCAAAAAAGAAAGCTCAATTATGTCAGCAACAGGTCCAATATTTAGGATTACAACTATCCCAAGGAGTCCGCAAATTAGGACAGGAAAGAATAGCTCCCATAGGACAATATCTTCTGCCTCAGACCCTAAGGCAACTCAGAGGCTTCCTAGGAATAACTGGATACTGCAGACTTTGGATTCCTGGGTATGGAGAATTAGCTAAGCCTCTTTACAGTCTTATAAAAGAAACTTTGCAACAAGGAACAACCAACCTAATATGGGAACAAATTCTTAGTTCCTGGTTCTCTGGTACCTCCTGGTGGAAAACATTATTAGTCTCTATAATCATCATCATACTCATTGGCGTGTTCCTATGCTGTGGCATTTACTGTTGCATTAATCTTATCCCGGTACTCATGACTTCTTGTTTCTCTTATAGACCGCCCATCTCTCAAATGACCCTCCAGCCTATTACTCTTCAACCAGACTTTTACCGTGGACCCCTTGATCGACCCGATTTCTAAAAAGGAACTCCAAGCTGCTTGCCCCTCGCCGTCCACTTTCAGCTCGAAGAAGTCAGAGCGGTCATCGACCCCCTTCCCCAGCAGCATGGAGTTCCTAAAATTAGAGGGGGGAATGAAGCCAGAATTAAGGACAGGTAGTTAGTGTAGAAATAGGAAATCGGGTCAGATCGAGAAAATAGAGGCCATCAAGCCATCCGCCTCTGGAAGTTGGAGACTGCCATGGGAGAATGGAATATCAAGGACATGCAGAACCCATTGATAACCAAATTTACCTGCCCTTGCCAGAGACTGCAGGCAAGAAGGTGCTAATCAATGCCCCCTGGGCCCTTGCCTGTCTGAGACACCTTGACCCTCCCTCTGCCCCATCCACTTTTCGCTTTTTACATTTCAAAACCAGGCCTAATCCCGCAGGCAGGAAGGGAAGAGATAAGGGGAAAGAATGGGAGAATGAAACCCATAAAAAGAACGAGATTTGCTCATCCCACGGATTCCGCCTTTGGGTCCCCTTCTTCCACCCGGGAGAAGTCTGCTTTTCCTTTTCTTTAATAAAGCTGCATTTTCCACTCTAAAAAAAAAATAAATAAATAAATAAATAAAATAAAATATTCTGTTTTGGAATCTATGTATGTACTCTCCTGAAGAGCTCATCACTATGTGGCAAACCAGGGCAACAATGTGATTCAAACAAGTGAAAAACAGTTGATCTGAGCATCTGTGCCTGATAAATGAAGCAAGACATTTGTTTCCTTGGCTGGAGCCTCCTTCCTCTGTGAGTGGCACAGGAAGCACTCAAGCTTGGGCCCAGATGCTGGGTGAGGCCTCCTCCCTGCCAGGTGGCCCATCTCCCTGGGGCCACTCCATCCTACCTGGCATCTGATAAAGTTTGCCTGGGTCTGAGCTGGTTGGAGAGTGATAGGTGTTGCTGCTGCTTCCCGGAGAATCCAGGTAACTGCTGTTGGGAGAGTGCAGGAAAAGGTGGCTGGTGGGCTGCTAGAAAGAATCTGGAAAAGTGGTATTGAGTGGCATGTGAGGCTCCTCCTGTCCCAAGTTCCAGAACTGAACTAGGAGGCTGTGCTCAGGACTGTATTCACTGTGTCTTGGAGCCAGCACTGGAGGAAGAACTGGAAATGGAGAGGAAAAGAAGAGAAATAAAAATGAGAATAGCAAAGATCAATAAGCCCCTCACTAGAAAGCTGTAACATTATCTGTAAGTGACAACAAATGATCTGAACCCAGCCCTGCTGCCAACTCAAAAGCACCATTCAAATGAAAATCCATTTTATACTTTCTCTTTAGACCCACAGATGACATGCCTGAGATCTACATCATGGACAAAATGCCCAAGGAAAGTTTGCAAAATACATTCCTTTAGGTTAAAAATTGTTAAGATTCTCATTTTTAATTTTTCCACCCACTAAAAATATCAAGCACAATTAAGAATGTCACCACTGTTAAGTCCACTTCACAATGCAGCTGATAATATTTTAGTGTTTATTGAATGATATGAATTATTCACCATGAATGTTTTAAATGACACACAAATTTGCTTTAAAATGAAAAGCAGAGTAAATAAAGCTGAGGAAGTCGACGTAGTGAGAAAGAAAACATCCAGAGGCTGGTGAAGACACTGATCGCACAGAGGTTATGCTCTATGGGGCACAACTCACGCTGTCCTGTCCCAGTGGCAGTCATCCATGAACACTTCTGAGGCATTTAGTGAATTTACCAATAATACTTGGCACCCGCTAATAGGCCAAGGAGGATACAGGATGAAAACTACATTCTGCTAACTAAAAACTCAAGACATGAAGACCCAAAATGTAGGCACCTGAGAGAAGCAAAAACAACTACTGTCCCTCCTAAAAGCTCCATATAACACTAGGAACCTAATGAGCTGAAAATCAGCATGCTTATCAAATTCTAGAAAACTCCAGGCAAAGCCACCAATATAGCCATTCTAGAAGGGAAAGGCTGGGCAATAGTCAGTTACAGAGCCCTGACCAGGTTCCACCCCAAGTTTCCCACCAGGGTCACCAGATGGCTTCTCCTAATGCAAAGGCCTTTGGAGGCCTTCCTGCTCTTGTAGCCTCAGTGAAGAGGAAAAAAACCCATTTTCAAACTGCAGGAGCAAAGAAATAAAATTTAAAATTGATTATTGTTAGTAGTTAAAACTCAATGCATTTCCTTAAAGAAACAATATTTTGTGGCATTAGGAATCAGGTTTACTTCTGAGGAGTTTCCAGGGAATCTCATGATTTATTTTGTTTTGGAGTAAAATAAGCTCTTAATACTTAGATTATCACATATTTATGAGCTGAAAAATATTAAGTATTAAATTCCTTATGCTGTATCTTATGTTCCTATATAATCCTGTACATTTGTTGATTTCCCTATTATCTGGCCCTTCAGAAATAAAGCTTTTGAGCATATTGTTTTTTTTTTTTCAGCACTATGATGGAATCTGCCCAAACCAAGTCATTAAAAAACTAATTCTTTTCTCCTTCTACCTTTCAACATCACCTGAAGTGCAAACTACTTTATATTGTCAAAAAATTACTTATAAAGGCTTCTGAAATGCCAATAGAAACCTTACAAGCTGTGAAAAAGTCCAATGACTTTAAATTAAATTATCATCTAGCTACAGTTTTTACAATTTTCACTCCAAGTCACCCTAACCCCCTAAACCACCTTCCACAAATGCAGAAACAGGTGGCAACATGAGTCAATCTCTGTCTCCTCTACCTTTCAGAGGACAACCCTGCCAGCCTATTTTATCAGCTCTTATTTTGCTCAGGAGTGTTTGAGAACTTCCTGTTACTACTGCCTGCAGGCAGGGCAGCCGGGGGGAAAAATTAACCTTTGCCACAGCAAAGGAGAATGTATTTCTGCTCCTGCAGTAACCTGATGTGTGGTGATCTGCTCAGCCACAGATGAGCTCAATCAGTTTTTGAAGATGACCTGGGAAGTGAGACACCAAGGACAGCAAAGCAGCATGCTGCAGATGAACTTGACAAGGAAGGTACCTTTTCACTCACCTGTTTTCTTTTGGTGTAGTGCTGGGGATTGGACCCAGGGCCTTGCACTTGATAAGCACATGGTCAGCCATTGAACTCCACTCCTAGGTCCTCACCTCTGACTGTTAAATGATTTTGTCATTGCTGGTGGAGGCAGCTTTTAATAAACTCTGAATACTGAATTACTAGATATCTATAGTGAGATGCACAGATCTTCACATAAACAGAACACACAACCCTGCACTGGCTTCTTTGCCTGTGAGATCCATCTAAGGTTGTGTTCCATTTTCTCATGTGTATGTACTGCAATTTATTTGATGATACAATCTTATCTTCTGCCAATTAATTATTTCTAGTTTGGAGTAATTATAATAAAGATACTAGGATCATTCCTTTATGTAACTTATTTTGAAATAATTTCAAATTTACAGAAAAATCACAAGAATGTTGTAAAGAACTATAGATCCTTTAGATCCTCAACAATTTCTAACATCAGCTACTCTACCCTCTTCCCCTCTCCCCATTCACATGCACATGAACATCCACTCTCCTCCTGAGTCATCTCAGAGCAGGTAACCCAGATTTCCTCCATTTCTAAAAAAAAATGTGATCCTCCACATGTAGGGTTAACAAAATAGCTGTTTTAAGTTTGATTCTGACATTTGAGGTTTTTATAGACTGTCTCTCCATTAGGATCTCTGTTTTATTTCCTGATGATTAAACTCACAGGTTTTTGGTTGAAGGGAGGTAACATTCCTCTCTCCTGAGGGTCAACCTCCAGAAGTCCACCGCTTCTGTGTGTGACCAATTCTGTTCATCTCTCCATTTGGTTAATGTGTTGTCCAACTCATCCACTGTCTAGAGTTACAATTCCTCCTTTTGTAATTAATAAAAATCAGTGGGAAATACCTTAAGACTATGTGAATACCATTTCTTATCAAACTTTACCCCATGTGAAGCATCATTTTTGCTTGAATCAATTTTTGCTACGATGACTGCAAAACAGGGATATTTTAATTGTTACCCCTTGTCAGAATTCTAACATAAGCACTTTCCCTTCTCCTCCATTTATCTGCCCATTTATGACAGTCAATCATCCATATGGAGTCATGGATTCTTAGTCAATGGGCTATACTATCACTGTTCTTATCTATTTTGATGTTCATACCATCTGAGAATTGCCATCAGGAGCCCACTTGAGCTAGTTTCTATGTACTTTTAGCATGCCATAACTTTTTGAGTATTAATTTTATTTCTGGAATAAGACATCCCATGCTTAATTCTTGCCATCTCTCTAGCTCTGGAATTCCCAGTCCCTTTCAGTTAGGAATGAGATTTAGAAACCAAAATCTGTGTTCTGTGTTCTGTAGATCTACTAAAGTCACACAGATTCTAGAAGTGTGTGTCATGAATTCCAAATTTATCCTGTTAGCTCCAAATCCAATTCAACCACATGGGGATTTTATTTGTCCTTCCTTAGTTCATATCAGCAGCCATACGTCATTTGCAAGACCCAGGACCACCAAAGTCATTGAGGAACATCTTTAGATCCTCAACAATCGTCCTCAATTCTAAAATATACTTGAAAAGTTTTCAGAACCATTATATTTATACTATCTCTTTTTTTAATTTTTGGCAGTGCTAGGGATTGAACCCAGGGCCTTATGTTTGTGAGGCAAACACTCTACCAACTGAGCTACATCCCCAGTCCTGCCCCCATTATATTTATACTATCTTATAAATAACCCAAAGATGAATTTAGGGCTTATTTTCTTAATTGTTTTAATACATACAATTCATTCACAGTGTACTCATGCACTCCCAGTGTTATTTTATTAAATTGAAATATTCTTTCTCTTTTGATAAGTTTATTTATTTGAATATGTTTATTGCTGTTTTAGGAGTTTTTTTCTACAATGTACATTCAATTTTAGTTTTTAAATACATACAATGTTAACATGATTCTGAAAGTCAAAATAATATATTTGCTAGCCTGTGTCTTTTGCTCAGTCCTCCATTCTAACCTCCTCACAGGATAGCCAACATTTCTTTCAGGTTATTCTTTCCTGCATTTCTTCTTGGAGGTAGAGGGAAGCAGATAAATGCTTGATTTTTTTTTTATTTCTTCTTTAACAGTAACAAAGAAAGGTAGCCTACTCTGTTCTTATGCACTTTGCTTTTTCTACACCCTAGTAATGACTTCATGTTATAGAGCTCTTACTCATTTGTTTCTGAAGTCAGCAACATCAATTGACTGAACACATCCATGTCCTGGTGTTGAAGTAGTTCATGTTATCTTACCATTACCTATACAGCTCACTGACTGTGCATATATATGTGTTGCTGAATTCCCAAGATGGGGGTTCTGGGTGAAGGGTAAATGAACACGTGTGATGTGACTGCTGAGCACCCCTTACCGGAGCTGTCACATCCCACTGCCACCAGTAAAACATGAGCACCCTTCCCCACCATTCTCTAGAGACTTTGTCAAATTTTGGATGTTTTTTGACAATCTAGTGAGTGAAAAATATTTTCTAGGAGCAATTTTAATTTACTTTTCCTATTGTAAATAACTATCATTTCTTCATGTACTTCAGTGTCTTAATATCTTCTGTCAGGTGTCTGCTTATGCTTTTCTGCCTGTTTTGATTTTTTCACCCTTCATTTAAAAACATGTATCCATGCACTAGAGATTGCCATATTAGCTAGTATCATATGTTCCAGGAATTTCACATGCCTGTCACAGGTCTCTTGACTTTTCTTATATGCTATTATTTTTGCTAGCCACATATGGACACTGCATTGCACGTGGATGTCTGCAGGATATACAGTCATGTATACCCATACTACAGGGAGGAATCCATTTATTCATTCTTCAAAACACATAAGCTTCAGGCATTTATCTTCTGGTGTGTATGGAGTTTGATTTTACTTATGAAGAATCTAATTTTACCTTTTTATAAATCATTAGTCAACACCATTCATCAAGGGTTCATCTTTGACCTACTAATTGGAGATACCACTTTTCTCATAAAAATCTCCACATTTGGGTGCATCTCAAGACACTTCCTTTTGTTTCATTCTTTTTTTGTCTGCACCCAGTACCGCTATCTAAATCACAGCAGTTCTGGTCTCTGACAGGGCTAGCCCTCTCATGGTTCCAGACAGTGTTTTATTTGTATGCTTATTTTTCCCCATCACTTTCATTATCACATTGTATACGTCCTGAAAAGGAGGTCATTGTGTACTTTTACTGGGATCACATCATGTTCATAACTTGGCAGTAAAAATCAACATCTTGAGGTTAGTGAAGGCCTACTCAAGACCTAGGAAGGTCTGCTGGAGTCTACTGCTGTGCCTTTTCTGTTCTATAGGTACCATCTGTATTAGTTTGCTAAGGCTACTGTCACAAAAGCACCACATTTTGGAGTCTTCAACAACAAACTTATTTTCTCACTGTTCTGGAGACTGAAAGTCTAAGATGAAGGTGTTGGCAAGCTGGTGTCACCTGAGGTCTCTCTGCTTGGCTTGCTGATGGTCATCTTCTCAGGCTGCATGCAAAGGCCCTTTTTCCTTCTTATAAGGAGATTAGACAGATTGCATTACAACTTTCCCCTCATGTCCTCAATTTTCCTTAATCTTCCTTAAAGACCCTATCTCTAAAAACAGTCACCTTACATGGCACTTGGGATATGGGCTTCAGCGTGGATTCTGGAGGACTAAACAATGCAGTCCATCGTACCACATATAGGATGTGTTCACTACTTGTTAAATTCACTAAGCATTTTATATTTTCTGCTATTTTTGACATTTTCATGTTACCTTTATAGTCTACTATCTGTCTGGATTATCTTGCTGAGTTAGTTTTATCAATGACTTTTATAGAGATGTTTGGGTGTATAATCACATCACTGACACTGGACAGCTGATTTTTTTTCCTTTCTACTGTTTGCTCTTGTCTAATTGCATTGGCTAATCATGAGAGGAGAATGTTAAAAAAGAGCAAAAAGCAAACATCCCTGACTTGTCTTGATGATGTAGTGTTTCACCCATAAAAAATGATGCTGACTTTAGGATGGAGGTGTACCTACCCATTCCATAGTTGAGTATTTTTACAGTGTGGGGCTGGGTGGGTGTTGGCACCCTAGTATGAATGTGATTTAATGTCACATACTATTCATTACAAAGTTATAAATTTCTCAGAAAAGGCAGAGTTAAATATAAAACTATACCCTAAAGACTAGGAAACCTATTTAGAAGTGAGGAGACAATGTACCAACTTGATGTTCAGGGGATGACTAAGTGCCACAAGGACACATTGATGTTGCTGCTACCACAAGTATTACCTACCAACCCAAAGCACACTGAGCACAGGACACCATGCCACAGACTGGGGTGCTCAACGGGCTGACTTCCTCCCGAGGTCATACAGGAAGGTCAGACCAGGCTTCAGGGGAAGGTGATGGGTGCTTATCAGGAGTCACCAGGAGACCCAGGAGCCTAAGTTGAGGAACCTTGTCTGGGGGTCTCAGCACTGCTATATTCTTTGTGGTCTGTTTAAATCATGAATAAACATAATAAATTCCAGAATGTTTCTGGACAAATTAAAGTTAAGGCCACTTATTTAAAGGAAAAAGTCCACTCTAGGTTAATAAATTCCATGACAACAAGTACATATCTCCTTGATGCCCCACGATACATGAATCATTATAGAAACCTGATTTGTGCCATATGAAGACATTTTTAAATAGGATGTTTGTCTGAAGCAGTCCCATTCTGTACCTGTTATCTGTAGAGGACCATTGTCAATCCCAAAAGTGCCCCAGCTTGGTCAATAAATAATGTGGTTATCCTAAATACTAGCAATGATGGATGAAATTCAGGAAAGAGATGGGTCTGGAAGAGCTGCCAGCTTGGGAAGAAGTAAGAGTGTGCTAGAGAAGGACACATGGATGCAAGGTCTACTGGGCTAACAGGCCAGGCACCTCTTCCTGCTACAATCCTGAAGGGTGATGCTGCAGCTTACCTGGGTGACCCTCCCCCATGCTACTCCTATCATTTTGGCAATATATCTGTTTTCTATGGCGGGGAAAGGAAAGAAGAAGCATCCAGACTACCCCCCAAAAAAGTGCTGAAGCACTTTCTGTGTGCAATTCTTAGTTCCTGGGTGAGAGATTAACTAACCTAAAGAACCAGGATTTGCCAACTTGGCATGACTCAGATTAGAACCAGTAAGGAAGAAAGGGTGTGGAACACCTTCCTCATACTAATTTTTTCTGCTTTGAAGCTATTCCTCTCTTATGGGAAACAGGCATATGAGGATGATGACTTTTCTGGAACTATCTCCAGCTTCTTAGAGTACTATTATCTCAGTGCCATGGGGTCACTCCTACCTGGTAACTTCAAAGAATGAGACTTCCCTTTTAGGAAAAGCTGATCCACTGGTTAATTTGAATTTTAAGAATCCCCTTTAAAAAAGGAATGGAGTGTTGAAACACCCTACTACTAAATGGAAATAGTATCTCCATTTACTGGCCTCATCTGTCCTGAATTTCTTCAAGAACGTTATTCCACATTCACAGCTGGCAATCTGCCCTCTACTACACAAAAGCTCCCCCACTAATTTACATCAGCAGGGTCCTTGGATTCCTCTTCCAGTTACTACCAGTGATCTACTCTGTTGTTAATTATTCTGCTGATCAAACCATCTCAGATTTGGCCAGGGACCTCTCCTTCTAGCTGGCCTCAAGGACTGCCCAATCATTTGCCTTTTAATACCTCACTTTAAAATTAGCTGTACTTTTTTCTAGTTCATAGCCACAGGGTTTACATTCCAAAAACATTTATCCCCAGCCATATTCTAACTTGACTATCTTAAATGAAAAGTCTATCCACTATACCACCATCCACTGGGGAAAGTTCCAGGTGCTCACAGAAGAAATATCATTGACTGCTACAACTGTCTGTCTACATATATGACCTGTTTTAATCACTTGGTGTTTCAAGAAGGCATTACTATATGTGTCCCCCCACACACACATGTATCAATGATGATACTGAAACAGGACACGTGTGTATATGTCTGCATATATGTGTGTGTATACACAGGCACACACACATATATTTATATGGAATAAATATGGAGTGAGATAGGACATATATCCTTTATGATGATAGAGAAATATAAACAACTATACAAGGCCAGTTTCACTGTTATGGAGATATATATATATACCTCCACTATACCACCATCCACACACACACATACATGTACATATGTATTATATGCATGCATCCATGTACATTTATTTTTAATTTAGAAGAAGCTGCCCATACACCCCTCATAAAGATGTACTCTTCTTTTGCCTTATTCCAAGTGCATCTCCAGAGATGTGGGCAGACAGTAAGCAGTGAAGTTATCGTTGACTACAGGCACCAGGCTGCAACCTCCTAAGATATGGGTGGCTTCCTGTGAGAGTGAACTCAGAATTGCAGCATCTCCTGCAGAGTTGCCCTAGCCTGCGGCAGTGCTGTGGCAGAAAATAAATGTGAGCTTCCATTCAGAACACTTGCTCAGATTCCAGAGCATAAATGTACCATTTAAAGAGCTGGGGGAAAAACTGCCAGTCCATTTTTGACCTAAATCTTTTTATTTAGTCCAGGGAACACATTTCCAGACTCTCTTTTATGGAGGAAGTTTATGGTTACTTCTGGCCTATAGCAGTTTGATGACCTCAGAACTGCACTGAAGCTTTGAAGTCTGACTTCAGGCTAAGGGTCACAGGAGGGCAATCAAGATTATGAGGAAGGAATGGGCAAGCAGCAAGGTTTCTCAGTCTACCTTCCAAATACAGGGAAGAGCTTCCAAGCCATGGACACTGGATCACACCAAGTGAGGAGAGGTGAGTCTGTGGCTGTTCAAACTAGTCAACACCAGGATCTAACAAGTGTTAGATTTGTTGAGGTGGAAGTGCAGGGAAGAACAGAGCCCACCTGAGGAGCCAGTCAGAGTGAGTGAGGAGAGAGACATCCCAGGATCTCCTTGAAGGGCATGGAAGGGGAATGACCTGAATGACCTGAAGTCATCCCACTAGGCCCACATCTTAAAGGTTCTAGCACTTCCCAAGAAGAGTGATATGGGGACCTAGTCTTTAACACATAGACCTTTAGTATCAGTCAGTGTCCCAACCATAGCGTACAGTCAGGGCAGACACAAGTATTTTCAAAATTTTTCAATCAGCAGTCAATGCAGAGGGTCAACTGCACATAGGAATCTATCAATAGCCCATTAGCTGTAAGGAGCCCAAATCTTCACACTTTCCTTAGTCAACCTTTTATTTCCATTTGTTTTCCTTGGTCTACTTCATTAATAATACTTTTCTACCTTCTATCTCCTACCTACCTATAAACTGATTTAAATTCTTGGTACAGCAAAATATATACACATGAACACTACCATATAGGCTGGAATACACAAATCTAGCTGTGTGAGAACAGAGAGTTTTGTTGGTGCCCTCAGGCTTATAAGTGAGATGCACCTTTGTTATTCAACTAAGCACACTGCTGGAGACACATGCCAGGCTTCCTTAAGCAGGCACAGTTCCTGAGGCGTCATCTGTGTGGTATGAATGTCTGAATAAAGAGAAATTGTGACATATGTAAACACATACCTCATTTTAATTTTTACAATTAATGCTAATTAATCCCAAATTTTCAAAATACTTCTAATGAACACAGGCTGCAATCTCATTTACAATGTCAACAATCAGATCCTGAGCTTCCAGCACTCAAGCTTTATGGAAAAGTCAACATTTCTCCCTACCCTCCACATGCACACAGAGACCATCAACCCTTAGGTTTGGAAATGCATTTAATATCCTAACCTAACCTAACATCCTAGCTCAGCAACACAGACCCTGCAGAGTGTTACAGTGTCTCCCCCATGACCATGTGACCAACTGGGAGCTGAGGCTCTATGCCCTGTCCAGCACCAGCAATGTATCCTACTGCACATCACCAGCAAAGGAAAATATCAAAACCAAAAATTAGAAGTAGTTTTGCTCAATGTGTTCTGCACCAACATAAAGGTACAAGCTCTCATAAGTAAAAGCCCAGGTGGCTGAGTTGTGAGTTGAACTATCTGCCTTTTCATGTAATGTCATCTTTTTAAATTGAGCAACCACACTCACATGCCATTGTGAGAAGGGAGAAAGAGCTCACCTTTACACCACAATCTGAACAATGCCACTGAAACAGAGAAGTCTGCCCTCATTCCATCCCTTTCAGCCACACCCACTTCCTTCTCCTACACCAGTCAACCAATCTGTTCTCCATTTCTATAATTTTAAGACTTTGTCTTCAAGATTAAATTTGCCAAGAAATGAATTTCAGGGTGACTGAAGTATCAAAATCAAAACCTGAAGTCAGTCTACAGGTGAGGAGGCTGTCAGGTTTATAGTAATTTTAAACAGCTGGAAGCTATCATGTTAAAAAGAAAGGCACCTGGACACCAACTCCAGGGTGTTACTGTAAAGATGGAAATTGAATTTACACAATGTGAAGCTCAGACTTAGTACAGTGTTTTGAGCTGATTAAGTTCAAAGTGCAAATGACAATGGTCAAGAACCATGTGGAAAATATTTTAAAAAGGCCAATGCTAGGAAGTCTCCAGTAAGACACCTTAGTAGCAGCAGACAGCAACAATACAAAGTCAGATGACTCATTTAACCATCACTGGCATTTACTTTGTTAAAGAAAAAGAAAACCTCCATTTAATTCAACCACTAAGAAGTAGCCTTGGCCCCCAAAGCTAGTTAAAGCCCAGGAGAACAGCCACCTGCCACCTGCCAGGATCAGGGTCTTCACATGCTCCTGGGACATTCTGTGTCCTCCAAGTGTCCACACACATGGTAAACAAAATGCCTAACATTTTCTACTTTCCCTAAGATGTATTTGTCAGTAATGGTCAAAGGGGCACCTTTCCAGCACACCAACTCCTCATGCTCCACCGTTGTTACTAACAGCTATGAATCTAAGTCTCTGCAAAGTGTTTCCATAACTCAGTTTCCCCACATGACTATTTTACACTACTTTATTTGCAACAAAATAAATGGCATATATTGAGAAAAAACTACAATTGCTTAAATCAATATAAAAATTTTTGGTCGAAGAAACTGAGGGCAAAAATACCCAAAAGAACAATGGCAAAACTTACATTTGAGACAAATTTAAAAACCATGTTTGTCTTTCTCCCCCACTTTCCTACCCACCTGAAGACGCCTTATAACATCAGCACACTAATCTTAATGAATACAGGCAGAAGGAAAAATATGGAAAGAACAAGTCAATTTTATACTTGTCTCCAAACACACAAAATTCAAAATGCTGCATGACCAACTCCATAGTATTTCTTTTCAATACTAGACAACCTCATCCAGGCAGCTGGGTCTGATGCCTTGCATGGACACTCAGGCAGGGGACATCAGAGTCACAGGAAAGCATGACTACTGCATGATTCACCTGTGGCATCTCAGAAAGTCGAAGGTAAGGAGGGAGAAAGCAGTGGAGAGTACCAGAGACTGAAGAGGGGACAGGTAAAGAAGAGAGTTTCCTTTACACAGGAAGAACAGTCCTGTGATCTGCACAGCATAGCAACCACAGTTAATAACATACATTTCAAATCAATAATGAAGTGAATTTTAAATCTCACTACAAAAAATGACAATGATGGGAAGTGATGGACACGTTAATTAGGGCTTGATTTTTTCACAATGTACACATGTATGGAAAAATCACATTGTATAAAAAGATATACAATTATGTATTGATTTAAAAATATGCATTTTAACACATTCTGAGATGATGCTACTGCTATCAGTAAGCAGACCACAATTTGAAAATTACTACTCTAAATTTTCCAGATAGTCAATATTTCTGTTGGGTTTTTCTTAAGAGTTGCTGGGAACTCTCCAGAAAACAAGTTTGAGAGACTAATAAGCTAAGTATGTTATGCTTAAATTGCTATACTCCTGTTCAAAATAGGTTTTCAAGTAATTTCATTGTTGAGTAGTACATTTGCAGCTTAGAATTCCACACTCCCTTTTTCCTGTTTTACAAAAATAATACCCAGGTGTGCTCCAGGACAGGAAGGGGTGGATCTAGGGGCTATTTTACAGCAGTCTCTAGGGAAAAAAAGCCATCTGTTCCAAGTTTCACGCCAGGGACTAATATGACAAAGGAAAATCTTGATATGTTCAAATTAAATAGATCTAAGCCTCAGTCTCAAAAACTCCTAGAACTGTTTTATGCATGGCTCCCAAAACTTTTAGGTAAAGGGAAGCTGAAATAACATTTGCAGAGTCACAAAATGCCTATTTTAGTAAGTTTCCCACCTCCTCCTTATCAAACCTTTTATAATAGCATGTAAATTACTAAGAGTAACAAAATTATCTCAGTATCATTTTTACTTTTAATCTTCATCAGCACTGAAATATCCAAAGAAGGGCAGTAAATGGTAAAACAATGTAGATGAACAGTAAATTCATCTCTAAAAAGATGGGCAAATGACCATACAGACAAGTCAGAACCAGCATTTTCATTTTACAGTAAACATCAATTGAACAATGCAAGCCACAGAAAATAGAGATGTTGTCATGGCCTCCACCCTCATGAGGCTTTAATCACTGTCTTATGGAGAAGCCCAAGGGTCATCCCAGTAGTGCAGAGCACTAGGAGAAAACCCAGGATTCTGTGACACAGGCATGACCTATCTGGGCTGCAGACAAGGTATTAAGAGGCTGCCCAAGAAACTGACATCCATTAAGTTCAGATGCCAAGGACAGAGTTAGCTGAACAGACAGGGAGGAGGGAGGTGTGAAGGCAATGGAAAAGAGCACCACGTGTCCTTAAAGAACACACAGTACACAGGCATGTATAGCAAGAAAGGAACCTAGGATGGAAGGCAGGACAGTCTTTGCAGAGCTCCAGCAAGACTGGGGAACAGGAGGGTGACTGGATCCTACCTGTATCCTACAGCACAGGGAACCCAAGGGTGACCAACAGGAGGGAGGCAGCCACCTCCTATAGTGCTTGCTGAAAGCTGGAGGCTGGGACAAGGTAGTGGGTAGGGCACACACCCAATGCTTTCCACTAGTGGATTCTGGCTTCAGAACACTTTTCAGGTCAAAACAGCTCTCCTTTCCACATGACTGACACACAGGTCACTTAATCTATGAGGGTCTCAGTTTCATTACATGTGCATGACTAAAATATTCCCTCAGTAGCCTGGAAAGTCACCATAGGAATCAAAACACATTGACCTAAATATTTGCACATCTTACTTTTACCCTGCTTTTCATTCACTAAAACTCTTAGCTACATTTTAACTCTGAACTAAAGAGGACCATTTGATTCTATGTTAATCTTTGTGATATTTTTTTTAAAATGCCAGCATATCTGGCATAATGAGCAGTAAAGAACATCTACATTTGAACTAATAGGGAGAATTTGGCAAGGTTGGAAAAAAGGAACTGCCTTCTTAGCATAGAACAACTGTAAAAATGCAACTTCCAGGGGCCAAGATGGCGGACTAGAGGGCGGCTGCATTTCACGCTGCTCCAGGACGCAAGATTCAAAAGAGGAGATAGTGAGAGACTTGGGACCAACTCAAAGCTGCCGGGTGAGGCTCTCCTGTTGGGGAGGCGTCCCGGATGGGGCGATAGCCCCGGAACGCAGGGAATTTGTGAAGTGGAGTTGCTCGGCAAGACGCCCCTCCCCCCGCTGGAGTGGTAAACACGGACAACTGGGATCATCGTAGAGGAGGCGGCTCAGCATAGTGCTTGGACTCGAGCAGCCGCTGGGGCTCCGGGTGGCTGCCTGGGGAGGAACTGCGTGGCGAGCTGTTTGGACCCAGAGTGACCGCTTCCGAACACCGGGGGATTCCCCGGAGGAGGAGAGGCCCGGTGGGTCGTTTGGGTCTAGGAGTGACTGCATCAGAGCCACGGGCGGTTGCCAGCGGAGGAGCTGCGTGGTGAGCTGTTTGAACTCAGAGTGGGCGCTCCTGAGCGCCGGGGGACTGCCCGGAGGAAGAGGAGGAGCGCAGCGGGATGCTTGGTCTGGGAGTGACTGCATCAGAACCACAGGCGGTTGCCAGAAGAGGAGCTGCGTGGTAAACTGTTTGAACCCAGAGCGAGCGCTCCTGAGTGCCGGGAGGTTGCCCGGAGGAGGAGGAGGAGCGCGGCGTGTTGCTTGACCTGGGAGTGGCTGCATCAGAGCTGCGGGCGGTTGCCAAAGGAGGAGCTGCGTGACGAGCTGTTTGAACTCGGAGCAGCTGCTCCAGAACACTGTTGGCCTGCCTGGAGGAGGAGAGCGGTGGGACGCTTAGCCTGGGAGTGACTGCATCAGAACCACAGGCGGTTGCCAGAGGAGGAGGCGAGTGGTGAGCTGATTGGACTAAAAGCAACTGCTCCTGAACACCGGTGGCCTGCCTGGAGGAGGAGCGTGGTGAGTCACCTGGTCTCGGAGCCACCGTTTCTGAACACCTGGGGGGCTACCCCAAGGAGGAGGAGGAGGAACAGGGTGGGTCACTTGGACTTGGAGTGACTGCCTAGGGCTACGGGTGGTTGGTGGGAGGAGGAGACCTGAAGTGAGTTGTTTGGATTCCTAGTGACTGCGTCGGAAACCGGGCGGCTGTCCGGAGGAGGAGGTGTGTGGCGGGTCTCTGTGTCTCCGAGCTATTCTACGGGGCTCCAGGTGGTGGTTCAGGGGAGGGGATGAATAGCCAGGCGATTGGTGCAGAGCAGGGTCCCAGGAGCTAGGTGGCTTCTTGCTGGAAGAGCCGCACAGAGACACGCCTAGGGGCGGAGCGAAGTTTCCAGGGCGGCGGGCAGATTCTCTGGGAGAAGCAGCCTAAGGAGACTCGCCTGCGAAGGGTGAGGCTCCCAGGCCCAGGACGTAGGTCCGGGCCCCTGGGATCGTTGCAGAAGAAGACAGCCCAGCCCAGGAGGTAGTTGTAGATTGAGGGGAACCTCTAGGAGGGCAACTGACTAGCGAGACGTCCCCACCGAGTGACTCTTCCCGGCCGGGGGAGGTTTTCCCACAGGGACGGTAAAGCCAGATACATAGGCACAAACAGGCCTTGCCTCAGCCCACAGTCTACTTCCCCATTGGATGACCATTGGTCAACAAGTGGAGGCACCTCCGCCCACTAGCAGGGAATATACGCCACCTGAGGGTTACCACACCTAGAGAGGCAGCTTCTTCGTGGAGCTCTGCATTATCAACCTCCTCCAAGACTTCAGGCTACTGAAGGATAAGAGGGGATATACTAGCAATCTTCAGGGACATTATAAGTTGATAGAGGAAATCTGCAATATCTTAATGACCCACTGATCCCTGAACAATATGAGAAAACAAGGGAAGAAAATGCCCCAAACAAATCTAGATGTTACATCAATAAAATCCAACGACAGCATGGCAGAAGAAATGACAGAAAGGGAGTTCAGAATGTACATAATTAAAATGATTAGGGAAGCAAACGATGAGATGAAAGAGCAAATGCAGGCATTGAACGATCGCACCAATCGACAGTTAAGAGAGCAAATTCAGGAAGCAAAAGATCATTTCAATAAAGAGTTATAGATATTGAAAAAAAACCAAACAGAAATCCTTGAAATGAAGGAAACAATAAACCAAATTAAGAACTCCATAGAAAGCATAACCAATAGGATAGAACAGCTGGAAGACAGAACTTCAGATATTGAAGACAAAATATTTAACCTCGAAAACAAAGTTGAACAAACAGAGAAGATGGTGAGAAATCATGAACAGAATCTCCAAGAACTATGGGATATCATGAAAAGGTCAAATTTGAGAATTATTGGGATTGAGGAAGGCTTAGAGAAACAAACCAAAGGAATGAACAATCTATTTGAAGAAATAATATCAGAAAATTTCCCAAATCTGAAGAATGAAATGGAAAATCAAGTCCAAGAGGCTTATAGGACTCCAAATACATAAAATTACAACAGACCCACACCAAGGCACATTATAATGAAAATACCTAACATACAAAATAAAGACATAATTTTAAAGGCTGTGAGAGAAAAGAACCAAATTACATTCAGGGGGAAGCCAATACGGATATCAGCAGATTTTTCAATCCAGACCCTAAAAGCTAGAAGGGCCTGGAACAACATTTTTCAAGCTCTGAAAGAAAATGGATGCCAACCAAGAATCTTATACCCAGCAAAACTTACCTTCAAATTTGACGATGAAATAAGATCATTCCACGATAAACAAAAGCTAAAAGAATTTACAAAAAGAAAGCCAGCATTACAGAACATTCTCAGCAAAATATTTCATGAGGAAGAGATAAAAAACAAAGAAGCAAATCAGCAAAGGGAGGAATTATCCTAAAGGAACTGTCAAATAAAGGAGGAACCAAGATGTGTCAAATATTTTAAATATGAACCAAATGACTGGGAATACAAATCATATCTCAATAATAACCCTGAATGTTAATGGCCTGAATTCATCAATCAAAAGACATAGACTGGCAGATTGGATTAAAAAGAAAGATCCAACAATATGTTGCCTGCAAGAGACTCACCTCATAGAAAGAGATACCCATAGACTAAAGGTGAAAGGATGGGGAAAAACATACCATTCACATGGGCTCAGCAAAAAAGCTGGAGTATCCATCCTCATTTCAGATAATGTGGACTTCAAGCCAATGTTAGTTAGAAGGGATAAAGAAGGACATTTCATACTGCTTAAGGGAAGCATAAATCAGCAAGATATAACAATCATAAACATCTATGACCCAAACAGTGGCTCATCCATGTATGTTAAACAAATCCTTCTCAATTTTAGAAACCAAATAGACCATAACACAATAATACTAGGTGATTTTAACACGCCTCTTTCACCACTGGACAGATCTTCCAAACAAAAATTGAACAAAGAAACCATAGATCTCAATAACACAATCAATAATTTAGACTTAACCGACATTTATAGAATATACCATCCAACCAAGAGCGAATACACTTTCTTCTCAGCAGCACATGGATCCTTCTCTAAAATAGACCATATATTATGCCACAAAGCTAATGTCAGCAAATACAAGAAGATAGAGACACTACCTTGTATTCTATCAGATCATAATAGATTGAAGTTACAAATTAATGAAAGAGTAAAAAACAGAAACTACTCCAACACCTGGAGATTAAACAATATGCTACTATATGATGAATGGATAACAGAAGATATTAGGAAGGAAATTAAAAAATTCTTAGAGGTAAACGAGAACAAAGAAACAACATATCAAAATCTCTGGGACACTATGAAAGCGGTACTTAGAGGAAAATTTATTTCATGGAGCGCATTTAATAAAAGAAGTAAAACTCAAAAAATAAATGACCTAACACTACAGCTCAAAGCCCTAGAAAAAGAAGAACAGACCAACACCAAAAGTAGTAGAAGACAGGAAATAGTTAAACTCAGAGCTGAAATCAACGAAATTGAAATGAAAGAAACAATACAAAAAATTGACAAAATAAATAGTTGGTTCTTCGAAAAAATAAACAAAATTGATAAACCTTTAGCCACACTAACAAAGAGAAGACGAGAGAAAACCCAAATCACTAAAATTCGGAATGAACAAGGAAATATCACAACAGACACGACCGAAATACAAAACATAATTAGAAGCTATTTTGAAAACCTATACTCCAACAAAATAGAAAATTTCGAAGACATCAACAGGTTTCTAGAGACATATGAATTGCCTAAACTGAACGAGGAGGACATACACAATTTAAATAGACCAATTTCAAGTAATGAAATAGAAGAAGTCATCAAAAGCCTACCAACAAAGAAAAGTCCAGGACCAGATGGGTTCTCAGCCGAGTTCTACAAAACTTTTAAAGAAGAACTCATTCCAATACTTCTCAAAGTATTCCAGAAAATAGAAGAGGAGGGAACTCTCCCAAACTCATTCTATGAAGCCAATATTACCCTGATTCCTAAACCAGACAGAGACACATCGAGGAAAGAAAATTTCAGACCAATATCCTTAATGAACATCGACGCAAAAATTCTAAACAAAATTTTAGCAAATCGCATACAAAAACATATTAAAAAGATAGTGCACCATGATCAAGTGGGTTTCATCCCAGGGATGCAAGGTTGGTTCAACATCAGAAAATCAATAAATGTCATTCACCATATCAATAGACTTAAAGTCAAGAATCACATGATTATTTCGATAGATGCAGAAAAAGCATTTGATAAAATACAGCACCCCTTCATGCTCAAAACACTAGAAAAAATAGGGATAGTGGGAACATTCCTTAACATTGTAAAGGCCATCTACGCTAAACCCATTGCTAATATCATTCTAAATGGTGAAAAACTGAAACATTCCCTCTAAAAACTGGAACAAGGCAGGGATGCCCTCTTTCACCACTTCTATTCAATATCGTCCTTGAAACTCTAGCCAGATCAATTAGACAGACCAAAGAAATTAAAGGGATACGAATAGGAAAAGAAGAACTCAAACTATCCCTATTTGCTGATGATATGATGGTATACTTAGAGGAACCAGGAAATTCCACCAGAAAACTTTTAGATCTCATAAGTGAATTCAGTAAAGTAGCGGGATATAAGATCAATGCACATAAATCGAAGGCATTTTTATATATAAGTGATGAATCTTCAGAAAGAGAAATTAGGAAAACTACCCCATTCACAATAGCTTCAAAAAAAATAAAGTATTTGGGAATCAATCTCACAAAAGAGGTGAAAGACCTCTACAATGAGAACTACAGAACACTAAAGAAAGAAATTAAAGAAAACCTTAGAAGATGGAAAGATCTCCCATGTTCTTGGATAGGAAGAATTAATATTGTCAAAATGGCCATACTACCAAAAGTGCTATACAGATTCAATGCAATTCCAATTAAAATCCCAATGATGTACCTTACAGAAATAGAGCAAGCAATTATGAAATTCATCTGGAATAATAAAAAACCCAGAATAGCTAAAGCAATCCTTGGCAGAAAGAGTGAAGCAGGGGGTATCGCAATACCAGATCTTCAACTCTACTACAAAGCAATAGTAACAAAAACGGCATGGTATTCGTACCAAAATAGAAAGGTGGATCAATGGTACAGAATAGAGGACACGGACACAAACCCAAATAAATACAATTTTCTCATACTAGACAAAGGGGCCAAAAATATGCAATGGAGAAAAGATAGCCTCTTCAACAAATGGTGCTGGGAAAATTGGAAATCCATATGCAACAGAATGAAACTAAACCCATATCTCTCACCAT
>NW_025920103.1:29839-95842 GCF_902686445.1 Sciurus carolinensis
TCTGCTATGACTCTTTCTTGCTCTGTCAGATCCTTCCTGCTTCTGTGATGGCTTCACTACAGATTCTCTCCTGGGCTCTGGCTGGTTTAGTCTCAATCATCTAGGAGCTAAAGTCATAGGGGAAAAAATCCATTCCTTAGTATAACATACCTAAGATCCCCAACAACCTGGCTCCTTCCCCACTGCCCTACACTCCAGCAACACTCATTACTCAACTGTACCCAGATCTCCTGCTTGGGCCTTTGCATTTTCTGCCTGGTAGACATTTCTCCCACAAGTCCTTGGTCTGCACAATACCCAGTGAGCTCTTTGGTCAGTTGCTCTTCTCGACTGTGTTGTGCACACTCTGTGTCCCTGGTTATCATGGCACTGTGACATCATTCTCTTGCCTGTTTCCCATCAGAGTGCAGGCTGCTTGACTGCAGGATGGAGGAATTGTTCCCTTTCATCTCCTTTTACCATGGAGGCTCACAGGATTGGTATTTAATGAAGGGAGCAATCACCATCTCTGTGCTAATGAGATGATAGGAACTTGTAAACCTGCATTTCCCCCAACACACTAACCTTCTGCCAGGTTGTCATAATTGCTCAGTTCAAGGATATTTTAGTGTTTTCCTTTTGTTAATCTGGTACTTTAAAAAATTTGGGGGGAACAAGTATTGTTTTAGCTAAAAGAAAATGATCTATTTAAAAGAAACTATCTTGAAGAAAAGTCAAATATTTTCATACTTTATTACTTAAAACTCATTTGTTTTCAGATATCAAACACCTAAATCAAACTACATTAAGCAACAGGGGATTATCAATAAAGATTCTGGTGTGTATGCATAGTGAAAACAGACACGTGGGGGTGCTTTTTAAATCCTAGACCTAGGAACCTGGTTGCCCTAAGATGCCTGTCTCTTCTCCCTTCTGTCCAGGCATAAAAAGAGGTGGCAGGAGACACTTCCCACATTTTATTATATCTTCAGCCATGCAGAGACAAAATTTCCTCCCTCATTTTCAATCCCAATTTCCAAAGAGCCAGATCCTGCTTTGACCACTGAAAGAGGGGACATAATATTACGAGGTATGATAAATTTCAGATTGGAAACCTGTTTTTAGAAATAGGGTTGCAGATACTGAGACATAACAGACAATAGCAAACAAAATACTGTCTGAGAAAAAGCAAGCACTTTTACTCAGATCCATCTCCTGCCCAGAAATTTCTCCCATTATCAAAACGCTTCCCTTCATTCAAAGTTCAGACATAATGACTCTTTCTCTGTAAAACTTAACTGATCTCCACTCACCCAAGTCATGACTATTTCTTCTTTGTTCTTTATTCTGTCTTATTTTGTAATTTTCTATAGCTGCACATTAATAAAAGTAGGATATAAAATTAACCCTGGATTTAAAAGTCAAATCCTACTGATATTCTAATTCCCACACAATATGTTTGGACAAGTTATTCACCTTCTGAGTTTTTTTTTTTTTTAAATAGACATGGTTACAGTTTGGACCATAACTGTCTCCATGAAGGTCTTTTGTGGTGAAAGATATCGTCCCCAGGTGGTGCTTTCAGAGGGGGGTGGAATCTTAGAGGTGGGGCCTCATGAGTGTATGTCACTGGTGGTGGTGTGCACTGAAAGGGGACAATGGGACCTTTCACTTCCCCTTCTTCTTTGCTGCCTGGCCATGAATTGAGTGCTTTTCCTGCACCACACACATATGTTCTTGCATGATGCACACCCTTCCCCTCACCAGGGGCCCCAAAGCAGGGAGTCTGCCTGATCCTGAACTGCAAACTCCAAAACTGTGAGACAAAAAGCACATTTCCTCTTTATAAGCTGATCATCTCAATATTTGTTGCAGTAATATAAAGTTGATTAATAGGATTGGAGGTCAGAGCAGTATCTCATGTGCTCCTCCTGTGAGTGTGAGAGACAGAGCTGGGCAATCCCTTGCTCCTGCCTGCAGCCCAATGAGCACTCACCAATACATTTTTTCTTCCTTTCATAAGCTCCTGGGGGACAAGATTTCCCACTGTGTTCATCAAATACTTTAAATGTACAGGGGCCTTCATCAAATGCCTGTTGAACCAAGCTCCTTTGTGTTTTTTTCAGCCAGATATTTTATTTTTTAAATATTTCTTTAGATGTTGATAGGCCTTCTTTTTTTTTTTCATTTATGTGGTGCTGAGAATCGAACCCAGTGCCTCACACATGCTAGGCAAGTGCTCTACCATGGAGTCAAAACTCCAGCCTCCCCAGCCAGATTTAATGAGCGGTACACTGATTTGCTGAGGGGTTCTAATTGCTTTGCATTGATGAACTCAATCTCCATTACGTAGGCTTTTTTCCTCCTTTTCACACCTGATGAAACAGGTGCAGAAATATTGAGAAAATTGCTGGAGGTCAAATTCTATTAAAGAACAGCTTGAGGCTGTAGTTGTAGGGTCTTCCAAATATTATTATTATTTCTTTTGGTGCCAAGGGATTGAATTCAGTGGTACTCTGTCACAGAGTTACATCCCCAGCCCTTTTAATTTAATTTTACTCTCAGACAGTATCTCACTAAGTTGCCCATGCTGTCCTTGAACTTTTGATCCTCCTGCCTCAGTCTCCCAAGATACTGGTATTACAGGTGTGTAGCCACTATGCCTATCTGGCAGTTACATTTCTAAGATATTTTTATATATTTTTTTTCTAAATGATCCTCACCTCAATTTTGTGATAAGGACATGGCTATGTTATCTCTGCTTAACGAATGAGGAAAAGCTCCACAGACGTGGCTAGGCAAAGATGGGTATGAGCTTGCTAAAACCCAGGTCTTCAGGTCAGGGTTTCCTCCAGTTGTGCTGTGATGATTTGGGAGGAAACAGTAAGTACAAACTTTTGTTTGCACACAGTGTGGGATGTTCATATTCAGGGACAGGGAGGGTGCATTTTTTTCTTTTAAGCTGGCTTCAAAATGGAAAGTGAAAGAACCTTACAATTTTAGGTCTGGTACACATCCAGGAAAGAAAGAAAATTTGAAGAACAAAGAGTGGCATCTACATGACCAGGAAAGAATGTAAGGGTCTCAAATCTGTGTCCCTCATGGACAAAATCATTCTCTTTTTCCTTTGGGAGGGGGTTGGAATCATTCCAAACACATGAGAACTGCAAAAGTGGTAGTTTCCTCTCATTGCTGTGAGTTCTCAGCACCTTCCCCTGCCCCACCCCCTATAACAGCCTCATCACCCTTAGCTTTATCTGAGGTTGGAAACCAGTTCCTTCTATTGATTGAATGGCACCAACCAGTAATTGTCCCTTCTGGATTTCTGCACATTGAGAGATGTGTACAATTAGATTCTGCTAGTTTTCTCTGAATTTTTTGAGTTCTAACTGTCTTGTTTTTCTGACTTCAAGGATCTTTTCTCTTTACATGAATCATCTTTATTAGTAATTTAGTTGATTTGTTTTAATTGACAGAGAATATATGAGGGGAAAAAAACTTTCAAGAGAATAGCAAATCTTACCCTAAAATCTAATATGTAAAGAATGGAAATCACCAATTTTTAATCAAAATTATGCAATAATGGCAGGTTTATTTAAAATTTCCATTAGAGGAAACCCACTAGTTTTGGAATAAATGTACTCAATGTATGAAAGCATAAGTGAATAAGAAATATAACAGAAGAAAATAAAACCATAGTACAAATTTTTTTTAAAGTTTGAAATGGATTTAAACAGGGATGTTCTTTAAAATCCTCCAAATATTTAACAGTTATTAGGTTTGACAATTTGTTTGAAAATGAAAGCCTATTTATGTACTGTAATCTCCATAAAACTGCCTGTTAAATTCAAACACTCAACATAACTGGTGTTGAAGTACATAGGCTGTCAATTTCAGAATAGCAGGAATTACTCATTTGCTCTCACAGTTATATGGATTAACCAGCTACATTATGCTTTTTCGGGAGAGGATGGAATGCATAAAGAAAAAAAAAAAACATAAAATCTCTAAAAAAATCAAAATAGCCAAACTCAGACATCAGGTTTTTTTTCTCTAAGGCAACAAACTGAATTTTACAGTATATTCTATATTTGCCATTGTCATTTCCCCTTTCCTCCCCAACTCAGATACTCCTGAATTCACTAGTATAATCAACTCTTCCCTTTCAAATATTCTGTACAAATATATTTAGCAAAGAGCATATACCTAACATCATACTGACAGCAGTAATGGTCAGCATACAATTTTAGAAAGATTACTATGTATATCATAAACATTTATCTTTACTTAATAGCAAACAAAAAACATAACTAAACAAATAGTTTTAAAATTATGAAAACCCATGAAAGAAGATTTGGCATGGGCTCTAACCCTGATAAAAACACACTTCAGAAAGACCAACCATTAATGCTAAATTTCTGCCAAATGATGACCCTAAAGCACCAAACACAAAAGAACCTCTTAGGACCACTCTTTTCTGATAGAAAATCTGTCCCTGGCTTGGTCATCTCATCTTTATACACATAGTCCTACTAGAAGTCTGTATTTTAATTATTTTGCAAGAGAATATTACAATGTAAACTGGACAGATTCTTGATATCAACAGTATGTCATCAAGGGTTTTTGAATTTTTTAATCCAACAGTTGGTCACAGAGGTCAAGTTATTATCAAGGCTCCTTTTTCAGCTCTCCATCGGGTCTGACTCATCCATTCTTCAAGTACATGCAAGGCTCAATGGTTTTCAGAGGTAGAAGCCTTGGGCCACTTAAGACATTGATAAAATAGGACTATGAGGTGAACCCATCTGGGTGAGAATTTTATCCAGCCACCACAGGGGACCATGTAGATGTATCTCAATCCAGCAGGGGGTGCTAGTGACATACTAGCACTGGTATTCTGCTCCCCAACTCTGTAAAAAACACAACAGTGTCATTTAGCTTGATTAACTCAGTGTTCAACTTATTAAGTAAAAGGAGTTCACCTAATCAGGGACTGACTGAAGTGACAGTTCCCACAAGAAGAATGCACACACACACACACCATCTGGAAGGTGAACTGTGGTAGATGGTGCTGGTCAACTGAAGTCCATCTATGAACTCCAGATTAAGAATCATTGGCCTTGGGGAATGAAAGTTTCAAGAGACATTATAAAAACACTAGATAAAGAACATAACACCACCAAAAGTACTAGAAGACAGGAAATAATTAGAAGACATTATAAAGTTGTCTTAATAAAGATACTTTTTAACTTTCATTTTCATTTCCCATTCCATTGTGATACTAAGGTAATAGCTTTTTTGGGGGGTGGGTGGTACTGGGGATTGAACTCAGGGGAACCCAACCATGGAGCCACATCCCCAGTCTTATTATATATTTTATTTAGAGAAAGTGTCTCACTGAGTTGCTTAGCACCTCACTTTTGCTGAGGCTGGCTTCGAACTCTCAATCCTCCTGCCTCAGCTTCCCAAGTCACTTGGGTTACAGTCATTGATCACTGCACCCAGCGACCATGGCTATTATTAAATTCTCACTTTATCATCAATAAAATAAGGAAAAGACTTCCTCAGACACTGACACCACTTTTTCCCTGTTCAGCCAGTTATTGTCCACCTATCAACACACACTTCTTGATCTTTCAATTTCTAAGCAAATGGGAAGGAGTGCATGTAAGTATCCCCAAAGTTGTGACTGACACCTAGCCACTAAACAAAATTATTCACTTGTATAAGAAGACAGCTGGCCAGACAGCTTCAAAATCAGCTTCAAAATGAGGGCCCTAAAGTCCATAGAAGATAAAGAGAAAAGCAATACTGCCAGTTCAGAGCTCAAAAACATGTTGGCATTTGTGGACAATAGGGCTTGAAATTCTGATAGACCCCTGTTTCCTTAGGTGTACCAGAAAAGGTTGGGTTCTCCTCTGCTACCTGCCTGCTTCCATAGTTTCATGAAGTACAGCTGAGACTTTTGGGGGCAGTGATAAAATGTGAACTCTATCTGCTATGTGTACACAGACACATAAACTTGAACCTACATCAAAATACACTAAATGTAATGTGTTGGTTTGTCTCCATCAGATGGTAGGTTCTGAGAGGGCAGAGACAGTATCCAGCACAGTCATTGGCAACACAGAAGCTCTATAAATACGCATTCAACTGAATGGATCTAGATTTTTCAGATATTGGAGAGTTTAAGGTGAAAATAATTCATGAAATATATGCTTTATATTACCATCCTAAAATGGTCAACTTAAAAATGGTACAAGATTGGCTCTTAATGTTGGTTATATTAATGTCCAGAGCATTTCTCCAAGACACTAAGTGGAAGAGGGTGAAGTATCCAGTCACTGTGATAATAAAGAACAACCACAAAAAATCAATGCTGTGAAAACAATCTTCAATGTTTTTGTTGCTAATATATGAGGATCCCTTGCAATGTCAGCAAGAGCTTTCAGTAAGATTCGTTTACCCTCAACTGTCTAAATCCAGTTTTCCAGCTATGTCCATCTCATGGTGTAAGTCCTTTGGTGCTAGTGCACAGTGCATGTTGTTTTAATAAAATGTGTGAGCCCACAGGCATCCTGAAGCTAGAGACTATAGGTTGTTTTCATCTGTGTATTTCTTCTCTGGAATAGTGCTAGAATTTTGGCTGAAAGAATAAAATCTGACAAATTTAGAATATATATCTGTGCATTATAAATACCTTCCATTAGTGTAAAAGCTTTTTTCTTGTGTAAAAGTACATTATTCAAATTATAAAAGTGAAATAGTTAAAACTGATTGAGCTATTAATATGAAATGAATCAGAAGAGGCAGCTAATTGGAGTATTAGAGTTGTAAATTCTTCCAGAGTGGTCCTTCAATAATAATAGACTCATGAGGGATCTGTAGAATAATTACCACAGTCCTGGCTCCATCCACCCTCATTTTACATATAAGGAAAATGAGGCCCAGAGAAGAGTCCCTGCACCTTCCCCACACAGTTAAAATGGCAGCTCTAGGCCAGGTAGGTGGCACACAATTGTAATCACTTGACTTGGGAGGCTGAGGCAGGAGGATCACAAGTTTAGGGCCAGCCTTGGCAACTTAGTGAGATCCTATCTCAAAAGTTTTTAAAAAGCAAAGACAGTGAGAAGGAGAACCTGTATCTATTCACTTCAGTGCTGTTCTTTGCTCCAAAGTAATAAAAAGAAACAAACAAAAAATGCTTTAGACAAGTCACTGTCCTTATTCTAAACATTACCTGAGGCAAAATGCCAAGTCAAAAATTAAACACTAAGTGTGAAAAATGAATAAAAAAGGTCTTTGTAGTCTCTTATGTACATGGCATATAGGTCATTCTCTGAAAGGGGTAAAACAAAACAAAACTCCTTTATTGTTAAAGAGGTATCAGGCTCAGTTGAAAAGAACCACTGAACTTTATTTTGAGAAAAGAAAGAGTAAGAAAGCATATTGAAAATCTGCTAAGATGACTCAAAATAGGAAAAAATGGTATTTGGGGAAAAACAGGTTTGATCTAAAGGATGATGAACAAAGTAAGTTTCCAAAATCATCCGCAGGGATAAATACATTACAAAACTGTTTTAACAACTATATAGGTGAGCTTCTGAAGAGAGGACTCTGAGAGTGACTGCCTCACCCCCATCTGCAATTAGTTTTGTTTCTAAGAGGCACATGGGATAGAAAATTATCTTTGAGAATTCAGAGGTAAGTCAGTTTCTAGAATAAGGAGTAGACTTATGAAACTCAATCAGAAATCAGAAATTAATCTTTTTTTTTTTACATTTCAATGGCATTGTAAAAACTTTCATTTCTCAGAGGCAGAAGATGAGGCAGCAGAACAACCAGTTACTACAAGCATGTCTTTAACCTTCTTCTCAAACTTGCAATACACACTTACAGCTAAGGTACCTATCTTTGAGCGAGGGCCTTAATAAATTTTGAACTATATGAAAAGTACAAGATATACTAGAACCACTAAAACAACAAAAACCTCACTAATCAAAAATAATTTCCACTGTCATGAACTCTTATTTTAACAAAAAGATAATGCACTTATCATTGAATCAAAAGTAACGAGTATTACAAGCATAAAAGTACTAGAATAATCATAAAAGTATTAAAAAGAAAAGAGTGGATATATTTACTCAATTGCTCTTATAGGACAAACATTTAAATTATATGATTAAATACATAATATATTCTAATGGTATTACAGTAGCTAAAATAGTTCTATCTGCCTAAGGAAGAGGCTATTGAAGGTTACTGCTGTTGACTTTTAACACAAGTACTCCTATGTCCCAATAATATTTTCTTAGAAATTCATATTCTGGTTAAGGTTTAAAAACCCCTAGATCAGTAAGTCCACTATTACTGAAATTTATAAAGAGGGAGGACATGACATCATGATGTACTCCAACAAGGCACACCAAAATGCACTAAACCCAATCTAGGCAATCGGAGCTCACTCACCTTCACAAAGCTCATGCGTATAAGACATACCTTTGTGAGCTCATAGATGATCTTGAAACCATGGTTCACAGACTGTGCCAACAACTGAGCAAACACTTGGTTGTTAAAAATTTTCAAGCTGTACCCACTAGGGATCTTGCAGACAGTGATGGAGTGAAATCCATGATGGTAGTTGCAGTTCTGACTTTGCACAAAGATACTACTGTCACTGAAGTATTCGGCATACACCTCCCCTCCAACATAGTAAAGATGCACTCCTGTGGGAAGACAGACCTTTTAGTTACTACCATCTTTTTACAGCTGAAAGGCACCTGTGCAACCTGAACATAGAAGTATACATTTATATGGATTTCAACTTTGGCAGCATAGGCAGATATTCTCTAAGTCCTGCACAACTGATGAAATCTTAGTTAATCCACATGTGAATAAGAACATTGAAGAGGTAAAAGAACAAGTATAAAATGTAACAAAGTATAAAAATTCCATTTGGTTTTTTTTGTGTGTGGGGTACTAGGGGTTGAACTCAAGTATGCCTTATCAGTGAGCCACATCCTCTGCTCCCCAACTTTTCAAATTTTGAGACAGGGTCTTGGTAAGTGGCATAGGGCCTTACTAAGTTGCTGAATCTTAACTTGAACTTGCAGCCTTGGTGCTTCAGGCTCCCAAGTCACTGGAGTAACAGGCAGGTGCCACTGTACACAGTTCATTTTGATAAGTCATTAGTGACCCTACTTAGCCATGGCTAAACCTGTATTCTCACTCTAAAAATATTGTACAATAACACTTGGACTTTGTGGTGGTAACTTCTATGTATTCAACATATGTCTCTTGCATTTATTTTGCAGCAGAATATAGAGAAGGGAGACCAAAAAAAGTAGAACTAGAAAACTAGAAGTAGAATAAACACTGCTGAGAACTGAGATAGAAGCGATAGTAAAATTTTTTAAACTAAAAAGTGGCATGCTGTGTAAAATGATAGCTCACCAAACTACCACCCACTGCAAACATCTTCCTGTGAGACCCAGAGTACTAGAAGTGTTGGAAATTGACACAATGCAGTATTTAAAAGAAGAAAGAGGGGGAAAATACCCCCCAACAAAGTCCCATGCCATTAAGGGAGATTACACATGCCACACAGCAGTCACAGCTTGTGTGGCTTTAAAGGAGCCATCTTTCAGGTAGCTGCATGACTTAGACACTGTACTGTGACCATCCCTTCTGAAATACTAAGTGTTGTATTTACATGTACACTCAAGGCAGAAGACATCTGTAACAAACAGCTGCTGAGGTAGAAACCCATCTTTCACCTGATGCAGTAGAAACTTAAGAGAAAGACATTCATTCCCAATAAGAAAAATGATAAATTTCATCTTATAAAATTTAGAAAGTAATCAAAAATATAAATAAGCAGAAAATTTTACTCCATTAGTGACATGGAGAAAATAATTTTTAATAGTCTAAAACACCATATTCAGTTCTGGGTAACGTTAAGCTTTCTTTACAACATTTATGCATGGATATGGATCTAACCATTTATTTTACAGTTCTCCCATGAGCAGACCATTGAGTTTATGCTGATTTTCTGCTGCTATAACAATGCCATGATAAATGTATCTGGACAATTTGTAATAACATCCTTACTAGAGATTCCTGGATGTTAAAGCACTAGATCAAAGACTGAATCACTTTGCCAAATGACTTTCCAGAATGCTTGGATGAATTTGCACCCTCATCAGCAGTGTGTAAGTGCCTTCCTCATTTGACCCAGGCAGAACTGAATCAGAGCTTCAACAAAAGCAAAAGTTTTCTAATGGATTGCTGAAACATGGTGTAGCTGTTTTAATCTGTGGGAGGCTGCATGTATGACCCTCTGCGCTTCTCCCCTAACCTCGCTGTCCATGTTCTTACCTATTTATCCTACCATGGTTCTAGTTTTCTTATTTTTAAAGAGCTGTGCAAATAGAAGTAGAAAATTAATAATTTATCTTATTTCCATGTTAGTTTTTTATACTTTAATTTGTTTCATAATATATATTTTTACCCTAAGGAAGTTTGAAATACTTTTCAAATATACCATGTTGTTTTTTATGCTTAGAAAAATTTTTTTACCTCTTTGATCAAATACATTTTCTTCTCACCTTTTAATTGTTTGCCTTTGAAAAATACTCAGTAATCCATTTGCATATATGGTACAGGGTTAGGATCCTCCACTTCCCAACAGCTGATTGTTTTACTGAGAACTGTCAGAAGACTCTCTTGATTTGATATGCTTCTCAACAACCTTAAATTTTTTATGCAGTCTGAGATTATTCTCCTGTTTTGTTTATGATTTACTTGTTGTTTTGTAACATTTTATTAACCCTGGTGTCAACAATTTCTTTATATTCTATTAAATCTTTTAGCTATCTACTCTCATTTTTTATTCTTCCAGGTAATACTCAAAACATATTATTCAAATCTCAGAAAACATCACATTGTTGTTTAATTTGCTTTAAACTACAATTTAAGGTAGGAAAAGCAAATACCCTAAAATGCTTTCACAATATTAAGCCTTCCCTTTAAGAAAAACAGACTACCTGCTTGTTTGAATTTTCTTTCTCTCTTGATAAAGCTTTACTATCTTTATATAATAGTACAGTTTACATTATTTTCAAGAAACTTATTTTTTCTGTTGCTAGTAGAACTGGGACTTTACCCTCGCTTATACATTTTAACTAAATATTACCAGATTAAGGGAATCTAACAATTTAAAAAACAGGTTCTCCATGGGCTTCTAGGTAATCAGTTTCCTGTGAACAGACACAGTGCTAATCCATGATATGGGCACAGGTAAGGGAGAAAGCTAGTGTGGTTTTGACAGGACTGTGAATTAATACAGGCTTTCTGGAAATCATTGGACAAAACATATCATGAGCTTTTGGCCTACTAATTTTACTTCAAATGTGTATCTCATGAATGTTATCTAAATCAATCATATCATCTGCAAGTCATGATAATCTTGGCTGACTTCCAGCATCTGAAATTCTGAGCACACTACTCAGGGCTTCTGGAACAACTTTAATTAATGGCATTCCCAGAATTCTTATTTTCTTCCAAATATTTTATAGGAAATTGTACTATGGCTTTTCACTACTAAGTCCTTCCATCCCAAATGCAGAATGTGTTTAAAAATAATCATAAGGTTTACAGACCATACAAAGTTAGCTATGTATGTTATAAAACTAACTTCTAGCATTTCATAATTAAAAATGTTTAGGGATTTTTTTTCCCCATTTTAATCATCTTATGGAAATATGTATCAGTTCCTATTTAAGGATTGCTTGGTTCCCCTGCCTCTAGAATGTTAAATCTTTGTCTCAAATGCCTTTTAAATATCCATTAAATAATCTTTCTATCTGGTCCACTGTTTTAAATTTCAGATTATTATTTTTAAATATTTAGCTCTGAAAACAATTTCAAATTTATAGAAAAGTCTGAAATTATCAAAGAAAAAAATAAAGCAACTGTAGATCCATCACCCAGACTAATCCACTGTGACACTCTGCTCCCTTTCCTTTATCATTGGCACCTCCCTCCCCATACACACTGACACAGGATTGCTTCAGCTACAGATGGAGAAATGGCAGGTATCCTCATATGTACATATTGTCTTTCTGAAATATTGCATCATGGTCCTTTACCCTTAAGTACTTAAATATGTACTTCCCAAGCAAGAATTTTTCAATATTGTTTTTGAGTGGTTTAAAATTCACTAGTGCATCTAATTATATTTGCCCTAGGTATCTGTAGGTTCTGAATTCACAGATAGAAATTTTAAAGAAAACTGCCTATACTGAACATGTACAGACTTTCCTTTTTTGTCATGATTTCTTGAGCAGCCCAGCATATTATCTACTTACACAGCATTAAGCTGCATTTGATTTAAAGTATACAGGAGGGGACTGTGCATGTTATAAACAAATGCTACACCAAGAGAATTGAGTGCCCATGGGTTTTAGTATCCTTGAGGATCCTGAACAAGATATGACAAGGGACAACTATGTTTTGTGTTCACACCGAGAACTATGTGGTAGAAACCTCTTCAAGTTGACTCCTCTGACTTGCTCCACAAGTGTTCTTTAGTTTCTGCTATAATAAGATGCTTCAGGCTCATTACATCTGGCTGGAAGCTGGTCATTTCTCCAAGGAGCCCCAGTTCTTTGGGAAATGGCACTGGAGTTTACAGTTGGGGTCGTAGATGCACTGTTGCTACTTGATGTCTGTTTCTTGGCCCTTCTAGTCACATACATCAGAAACCACATGCGTGTACACCATGTATCCACAGATTTTCATATGAATTAGAACATAAACACATGTGTGCATCTCCATATATGTATTAAAGATATTATGTATACTGATGACACCACCTAGTTCATGGGTCATCACTTGCCCTCCTTCATGTTTCTGTGTGTGTCCCTCATGCCACAGTGAAAATCAGGCCCCCATAATAGCTGCACACTCAGTCATTCACTTAATTTTATCATACATGTAAAAGTTACAGAAATGTCTCACTCATATCACCACTAAATAATTGAATCTATTAAAAAGATATTTTATTCTATAGCAAAACAAGATAGCATAGTGTCCTGAAATAGCAAGTCATGATTTCGGCTAATTCACATCAACAGAATGGCAGTCAGGAGACCACATAGTCTTTAAATGGAAGAACTTCCAGCTCATACAAATTTTAGGAATATTTTCAAATTGCAGTAGCTGAATATGATCTGGTGTTTGATACCTAAACAAATGACCATGTCTCCTCTGGGAGAACTGTGATGGGAAAGGTACGCATTTGAAGGGTTCAAGTGAAGACTCACCTTTTCCAATGTGTTTCCTGGTATTTTCAATAGTGGAATTCCATTTAACACTGGAGAGCTACCCAAGGCCGAAAAGGTTCTCACTGCAGGGAAGGATCAGTGAAACCATCCACCAACACACTTGTGGAGGAGGCATAGAACGCTTCACCCACATGATTGTTGAGCTTGTAGTAGACAATGGAACCACCAGTGTTTTGGTTCCTCGTAAGCAACTGAATGAACATCTGTAAAACAGAAAAGGTTCCATCAACCAAAGTTTGTGCCTTGAGCTCTCAAATACTGAAACTGTATCAGAAAACTGGCTCAGGATCATGGAACAGCAACTGTGCTCATATGTAATCAGGTTTTCTCTGAGGTCTAAAGCAGGTACTTCTTACTAAATGAGACATTCTACTTTAAAAGGAAAACAAATTTCCTACAATTGCCACCAGAAAGAAAGACTAGCAACAGCATTTGCTGAATACTAGCAATAAGCTACTTGCTTTTTAACATGCAGTAAATTTTTATTTATAAACAGGAGCAGATTCAATGGGATGTGGGCAAAAGTCTGCTGACTTCTTCTCTAGGAAACTCACCAAAGAAGCCAACGAGAAAAGGCCAACATCCCTTCCTAGTGAAAATATTAGCTGATTGTAGACTACTCCATTGAGGAAAATTTTTAAAGTTTAAAATTCTTAAAGGAACATTCTTAAATCTGTGTCTACTTCCTGAAATTAGCCACAATGGGCAGAGGGGTCACAGGATCCTATTAGTGTGTACTACTGTGTCCACTCTCTCCTTCCATCCTATTTTCCAAATTCCAAAACCATGTGTGGTTTGTGATTAACAAATCAGAATTCTTATATGTTCAATAAAATGTCCTAGAGAGGATCAGGTATCATAAAACACAGAATCAGTAAAAAAAAAAAAAAAAAAAAAAAAAATCCAAAAAATTTACTGCATTTACAACTTTTAAGTTGTACATCCCAATTTATTACATTGCACATTTAAGGTTCACAGAAAAATTCCATGCAAGGTCCAGAGATTTCCTCTATGTCCCTGACCCTATGCATTGCTTCCCATACTATCCATGGTCCCCACTGAGGGGTATATTTGTTATAACCTATGAATCTACATTGACACATAATTATTCCCCAAACCCTAGAGTTAATAATTTATATGAGCTGTGTGTGGTACTGGAGATGGAACCCAGAGCCTTGAGCGATCTTGACAAGCACTCTACCATTTAGCTACAATCCTAGCTCTTAGAGTTCACTCTTGGTATCGTTCCTTGTATGGGTCTGGAAAATGTACAGCAACACATAGTTGTCATCATAGTGTTACACAGATATCATCAAACTTTAAGTACTTAAAAGATACATGCAACTCTGACAATGTCTTAGGCATCTCCTATTTTAGTTAAAAAAGTGCTAATGAAATAAGCAATCAGTTGCATTTTGACTTCAGTTAAAATCTAGAAATCAAGTTGCACTTTACCTTCAATTTGTATAAATGTTATACAGATTGAACAACCTGTGCATGTGGGAGTGTGTGGGTGTGCCAGTGAAGCCCTCCAGGAGGCAGTGTGGCTGTGGCTTCTGATAGACACTCAGGGTCCTCCCACACTTATTTACCTGAGCTCTGTTCTATTAAGCCTACTCAGCTTGCCACTGTCTACCTGGAAGAACGATGGCACCATCCCCTCAGTAACTGCCATGAATAATACAGAGCTGGAAGTAGAGACTCACCCTTCACCAAGGGAGGAAAGAAATGTCCAGGTTCCACTTAAGTTTTTCAGGGTAAGAAGAGGAAAAACATGTGCCTCAGTTTCTTTTGGTAATAAAGTTAACAATAAATTCAGCAAGAAAGAAGCAAATGCTTTTAGTTTCGGTTTCAGTAAGTCATAAATAAGGTCTAAAAATAGATGGGGTTTATGAATCTAGATTCTAACTGCAAAAGAATTATTTTGGAATGCTAATTAGGTGAACTCTCCATTTTGAACACCAACTGTGGAACTCCGCTTTGCTGGTGCTGTGCCCATTGTGGCTCAGCTCCCCTCTGTCCATGTAAAAGCATATCACCACCAGTTCTAAATGATGACAACTGAAGAGACAAGTGAACAGCCACACTCAGGCCTCCATTAGTTAAACAATCAATGTCCACTCATTAAATAAGAGACACATGTGTTATCCACAGTATGCTTTCCATCGGGTTTCTCTCCCTGTGCTCTACATTTCTCTAGCAGTTACCTTTTTAAAGATTAATAAAATTTGTGAGAGAAAGCCATGTTTGGACATATCGACTTTAGACTCTACAAGGGTAGTAAGCAACAACTCAGTTTACCTCCTCTGTTAATTTCTGAACACAGTGAAGGCGCTATCATATTTGTGTCCATTGGTTGAGAGCCATCCTGGGTCACAGGGTCCTCATGAGGCAAGTAAGCAGGTAGGGGAGTATCAGCTATGAAATTTAAAAGAAATCACATGCTTAAAGCACATATTTTCTTCTGTGCCAAGAGTAAGACTTCAAGTTGCCAATTAACCTTCATATGAAAAGACTAGATACTACAGACACCAGTCTTGATGTACAATTTCTGAAGATTATTAGCATCTGAGAAACTCCTCCATTTTTAGTGACAGTTCAGTAGGAGGAGAAGCAACCACTAGATGCCTATAACAGGAGTTGTCAGCCCATCCAGGATCACATCATTCATTGATTCATTCATTCATACATTTCTTCATTTCTTCCTTCATTCATCATATGTGATTAAACATTATATGCAGTTTCTTATTAACATTTGGAAGTTTCACCCAAGTTTTTAGCACTAATTATACAGAAGTCTTTTTAAAATACTTTTTTAGTTGCAGGTAAACATGATACCTTTACTTTATATATTTTATGTGGTGCCAAGGATCAAACCCAGTACCTCACACATGCTAGGCAAGCATTCTGCCACTGAGCCACAACCCCAGCCCCCAGAAATCTTAATACCTAAAAGTCTTATGGAACATTCTTTCCATCACTAATATCTGCTGCAGCCATTTCTGGGAACCTTAGTGACTTCAGGGTCCTTAAGGCTTACAACATGGCATTAGTACTGGCAGCTTTTTCTAAACATCTGCAGAAACACATCCAGGTAAGCAGAATCACAATATGGCTTGGACCATGCCATTTTAAAAAACAATTAGAATGGCACTTCAGCCCACTCCCATACTGTCTGCCTGAAGAGGACCTGCGCATTTCAGTTTCAAGTACTAGATGGAAAACATCTGAAAGCTACAAGAGAATGATTAAGAAGGGAGGTTGGAGAATCTCTTGCATTAAACCTATGGGCTTTTAGGAATTTGCCAGTCAAGTTTCATTAAAGTCTAAGGATTTAAAACTGTTAATTTTCCATCACTTTGAGAAACCTATTAGGATTACCTTCTCCCTACTATTTAAATAAGCACTAGTTTTAAAATCCCTAAAAAATTGGAAGTAAATCAGTTTATCACAGTTTTAATTCTAAAATATTCTGTTTTGGAATCTATGTATGTACTCTCCTGAAGAGCTCACCACTATCTGGCAAACCAGGGCAACAATGTGATTCAAACAAGTGAAAAACAGTTGATTTGAGCATCTGTGCCTGATAAATGAAGCAAGACATTTGTTTCCTTGGCTGGAGCCTCCTTCCTCTGTGAGTGGCACAGGAAGCACTCAAGCTTGGGCCCAGATGCTGGGTGAGGCCTCCTGCCTGCCAGGTGGCCCATCTCCCTGGGGCCACTCCATCCTACCTGGCATCTGATAAAGTTTGCCTGGGTCTGAGCTGGTTGGAGAGTGATAGGTGTTGCTGCTGCTTCCCGGAGAATCCAGGTAACTGCTGTTGGGAGAGTGCAGGAAAAGGTGGCTGGTGGGCTGCTAGAAAGAATCTGGAAAAGTGGTATTGAGTGGCATGTGAGGCTCCTCCTGTCCCAAGTTCCAGAACTGAACTAGGAGGCTGTGCTGAGGACTGTATTCACTGTGTCTTGGAACCAGCACTGGAGGAAGAACTGGAAATGGAGAGGAAAAGAAGAGAAATAAAAATGAGAATAGCAAAGATCAATAAGCCCCTCACTAGAAAGCTGTAACATTATCTGTAAGTGACAACAAATGATCTGAACCCAGCCCTGCTGCCAACTCAAAAGCACCATTCAAATGAAAATCCATTTTATACTTAGGAACAAATACAGTCTCTTTAGACCCACAGATGACATGCCTGAGATCTACATCATGGACAAAATGCCCAAGGAAAGTTTGCAAAATACATTCTTTTAGGTTAAAAATTGTTAAGGTTCTCATTCTTAATGTTTTCACCCACTAAAAAAATCAAGCACAATTAAGAATGTCACCACTGTTAAGTCCACTTCACAACCCAGCTGATAATATTTTAGTGTTTATTGAATGATATGAATTATTCACCATGAATGTTTTAAATGACACACAAATTTGCTTTAAAATGAAAAGCAGAGTAAATAAAGCTGAGGAAGTCGACATAGTGAGAAAGAAAACATCCAGAGGCTGGTGAAGACATTGATCGCACAGAGGTTATGCTATATGGGGCACAACTCACGCTGTCCTGTCCCAGTGGCAGGCATCCATGAACACTTCTGAGGCATTTAGTGAATTTACCAATAATACTTGGCACCCAATAATAGGCCAAGGAGGATACAGGATGAAAACTACATTCTGCTTACTAAAAACTCAAGACATGAAGACCCAAAATGTAGGCACCTGAGAGAAGCAAAAACAACTACTGTCCCTCCTAAAAGCTCCATATAACACTAGGAACCTAATGAGCTGAAAATCAGCATGCTTATCAAATTCTAGAAAACTCCAGGCAAAGCCACCAATATAGCCATTCTAGAAGGGAAGGGCTGGGCAATAGTCAGTTACAGAGCCCTGACCAGGTTCCACCCCAAGTTTCCCACCAGGGTCACCAGATGGCTTCTCCTAATGCAAAGGCCTTTGGAAGCCCTCCTGCTCTTGTAGCCTCAGTGAAGAGGAAAAAAACCCATTTTCAAACTGCAGGAGCAAAGAAATAAAATTTAAAATCGATTATTGTTAGTAGTTAAAACTCAATGCATTTCCTTAAAGAAACAATATTTTGTGGCATTAGGAATCAGGTTTACTTCTGAGGAGTTTCCAGGGAATCTCAATTTATTTTTTGGGGGGGTAAAATAATCTCTTAATACTTAGATTATCACATATTTATGAGCTGAAAAATATTAAGTATTAAATTTCTTATGCTGTATCTTATGTTCCTATATAATCCTGTACATTTGTTGATTTCCCTATTATCTGGCCCTTCAGAAATAAAGCTTTTGAGCATATTGTTTTATTTTTTTTCAGCACTATGATGGAATCTGCCCAAACCAAGCCATTAAAAAACTGATTCTTTTCTCCTTCTACCTTTCAACATCACTTGAAGTGCAAACTACTTTATATTGTCAAAAAATAACTGATAAAGGCTTCTGAAATGCCAATAGAAACCTTACAAGTTGTGAAAAAGTCCAATGACTTTAAATTAAATTATCATCTAGCTACAGTTTTTACAATTTTCACTCCAAGTCACCCTAACCCCCTAAGCCACCTTCCAGAAATGCAGAAACAGGTGGCAACATGAGTCAATCTCCATCTCCTCTACCTTTCAGAGGACAACCCTGCCAGCCTATTTTATCAGCTCTTATTTTGCTCAGGAGTGTTTGAGAACTTCCTGTTACTACTGCCTGCAGGCAGGGCAGTCAGGGGGGAAGAATTAACCTTTGCCACAGCAAAGGAGAATGTATTTCTGCTCCTGCAGTAACCTGATGTGTGGTGATCTGCTCAGCCACAGATGAGCTCAATCAGCTTTTGAAGATGACCTGGGAAGTGAGCCACCAAGGACAGCAAAGCAGCATGCTGCAGATGAACTTGACAAGGAAGGTACCTTTTCCCTCACCTGTTTTCTTTTGGTGTAGTGCTGGGAATTGAACCCAGGGCCTTGCACTTGATAAGCACATGGTCGGCCATTGAACTCCACTCCCAGGTCCTCACCTCTGACTGTTAAATGATTTTGTCATTGCTGGTGGAGGCACCTTTTAATAAACTCTGAATACTGAATTACTAGATATCTATAGTGAGATGTACAGATCTTCACATAAACAGAACACACAACCCTTCACTGGCTTCTTTGCCTGTGAGATCCATCTAAGGTTGTGTTCCATTTTCTCACATGTATGTACTGCTATTTATTTGATGATACAATCTTATCTTCTGCCAATTAATTGTTTCTAGTTTGGAGTAATTATAATAAAGATACTAGGATCATTCCTTTATTTAACTTATTTTGAAATAATTTCAAATTTACAGAAAAATCACAAGAATGGTGTAAAGAACTATAGATCCTTTAGATCCTCAACAATTTCTAACATCAGCTACTCTACCCTCTTCCCCTCTCCCCATTCACATGCACATGAACATCCACTCTCCTCCTGAGTCATCTCAGAGCAGGTAACCCAGATTTCCTCCATTTCTAAAAAAAATGTGATCCTCCACATGTAGGGTTAACAAAATAGCTATTTTAAGTTTGATTCTGACATTTGAGGTTTTTATAGACTGTCTCTCCATTAGGATCTCTGTTTTATTTCCTGATGATTAAACTCACAGGTTTTTGATTGAAGGGAGATAACATTCCTCTCTCCTGAGGGTCAACCTCCAGAAGTCCACCGCCTCTGTGTGTGACCAATGCTGTTCATCTCTCCATTTGGTTAATGTGTTGTCCAACTCATCCACTGTCTAGAGTTACAATTCCTCCTTTTGTAATTAATAAAAATCAGTGGGAAATACCTTAAGACTATGTGAATACCATTTCTTATCAAACTTTACCCCATGTGAAGCATCATTTTTGCTTGAATCAATTTTTGCTATGATGACTGCAAAACAGGGATATTTTAATTGTTACCCCTTGTCAGAATTCTAACATAAGCACTTTCCCTTCTCCTCCATTTATCTGCCCATTTATGACAGTCAATCATCCATATGGAGTCATGGATTCTTAGTCAATGGGCTATACTATCACTGTTCTTATCTATTTTGATGTTCATACCATCTGAGAATTGCCATCGGGAGCCCACTTGAGCTGGTTTCTATGTACTTTTAACATGCCATAACTTTTTGAGTATTAATTTTATTTCTGGAACAAGACATCCCATGCTTAACTCTTGCCATCTCTCTAGCTCTGGAATTCCCAGTCCCTTTCAGTTAGGAATGAGATTTAGAAACCAAAATCTGTGTTCTGTGTTCTGTAGGTCTACTGAAGTCACACAGATTCTAGAGGTGTGTGTCATGAATTCCAAATTTATCCTGTTAGCTCCAAATCCAATTCAACCACATGGGGATTTTATTTGTCCTTCCTTAGTTCATATCAGCAGCCATACTTCATTTGCAAGACCCAGGACCACCAAAGTCATTGAGGAACATCTTTAGATCCTCAACAATCTTCCTCAATTCTAAAATATACTTGAAAAGTTTTCAGAACCATTATATTTATACTATCTCTTTTTTAAATTTTTGGCAGTGCTAGGGATTGAACCCAGGGCCTTATGTTTGTGAGGCAAACACTCTACCAACTGAGCTACATCCCCAGTCCTGCCCCCATTATATTTATACTATCTTATAAATAACCCAAAGATGAATTTAGGGCTTATTTTCTTAATTGTTTTAATACATACAATTCATTCACAGTGTACTCACGCACTCCCAGTGTTATTTTATTAAATTGAAATATTCTTTCTCTTTTGATAAGTTTATTTATTTGAATATGTTTGTTGCTGTTTTAGGAGTTTTTTTCTACAATGTAGATTCAATTTTAGTTTTTAAATACATACAATGTTAACATGATTCTGAAAGTCAAAATAATATATTTGCTAGCCTGTGTCTTTTGCTCAGTCCTCCATTCTAACCTCCTCACAGGATAGCCAACATTTCTTTCAGGTTATTCTTTCCTGCATTTCTTCTTGGAGGTAGAGGGAAGCAGATAAATGCTTGATTTTTTTATTTCTTCTTTAACAGTAACAAAGAAAGGTAGCCTACTCTGTTCTTATGCACTTTGCTTTTTCTACACCCTAGTAATGACTTCGTGTTATAGAGCTCTTACTCATTTGTTTCTGAAGTCAGCAACATCAATTGACTGAACCCATCCATGTCCTGGTGTTGAAGTAGTTCATGTTATCTTACCATTACCTATACAGCTCACTGACTGTGCATATATATGTGTTGCTGAATTCCCAAGATGGGGGTTCTGGGTGAAGGGTAAATGAACACGTGATGTGACTGCTGAGCACCCCTTACAGGAGCTGTCACATCCCACTGCCACCAGTAAAACATGAGCACCCTTCCCCACCATTCTCTAGAGACTTTGTCAAGTTTTGGATGTTTTTTGACAATCTAGTGAGTGAAAAATATTTTCTAGGAGCAATTTTAATTTACTTTTCCTATTGTAAATAACTATCATTTCTTCATGTATTTCAGTGTGTTAATATCTTCTGTCAAGTGTCTGCTTATGCTTTTCTGCCTGTTTTGATTTTTTCACCCTTCATTTAAAAACATGTATCCATGCACTAGAGATTGCCATATTAGCTAGTATCATATGTTCCAGGAATTTCACATGCCTGTCACAGGTCTCTTGACTTTTCTTATATGCTATTATTTTTGCTAGCCACATATGGACACTGCATTGCATGTGGATGTCTGTCATGATATACAGTCATGTATACCCATACTACAGGGAGGAATCCATCTATTCATTCTTCAAAACACATAAAGCTTCAGGCATTTATCTTCTGGTGTGTATGGAGTTTGATTTTACTTATGAAGAATCTAATTTTACCTTTTTATAAATCATTAGTCAACACCATTCATCAAGGGTTCATCTTTGACCTACTAATTGGAGATACCACTTTTCTCATAAAAATCTCCACATTTGGGTGCATCTCAAGACACTTCCTTTTGTTTCATTCTTTTTTTGTCTGCACCCAGTACCACTGTCTAAATCACAGCAGTTCTGGTCTCTGACAGGGCTAGCCCTCTCATGGTTCCAGACAGTGTTTTATTTGTATGCTTATTTTTCCCCATCACTTTCGTTATCACCTTGTATACGTCCTGAAAAGGAGGTCATTGTGTACTTTTACTGGGATCACATCATGTTCATAACTTGGCAGTAAAAATCAACATCTTGAGGTTAGTGAAGGCCTATTCAAGACCTAGGAAGGTCTGCTGGAGTCTACTGCTGTGCCTTTTCTGTTCTATAGGTACCATCTGTATTAGTTTGCTAAGGCTACTGTCACAAAAACACCACATTTTGGAGTCTTCAACAACAAACTTATTTTCTCACTGTTCTGGAGACTGAAAGTCTAAGATGAAGGTGTTGGCAAGCTGGTCTCACCTGAGGTCTCTCTGCTTGGCTTGCTGATGGTCATCTTCTCAGGCTGTATGCAAAGGCCCTTTTTCCTTCTTATAAGGAGATTAGACAGATTGCATTACAACTTTCCCCTCATGTCCTCAATTTTCCTTAATCTTCCTTAAAGACCCTATCTCTAAAAACAGTCACCTTACATGGCACTTGGGATATGGGCTTCAGCGTGGATTCTGGAGGACTAAACAATGCAGTCCATCGTACCACATATAGGATGTGTTCACTACTTGTTAAATTCACTAAGCATTTTATATTTTCTGCTATTTTTGACATTTTCATGTTACCTTTATAGTCTACTATCTGCCTGGATTATCTTGCTGAGTTAGTTTTATCATTGACTTTTATAGAGATGTTTGGGTGTATAATCACATCACTGACACTGGACAGCTGATTTTTTTTCCTTTCTACTGTTTGCTCTTGTCTAATTGCATTGGCTAATCATGAGAGGAGAATGTTAAAAAAGAGCAAAAAGCAAACATCCCTGACTTGTCTTGATGCTGTAGTGTTTCACCCATAAAAATGATGCTGACTTTAGGATGGAGGTGTACCTACCCATTCCATAGTTGAGTATTTTTACAGTGTGGGGCTGGGTGGGTGTTGGCACCCTAGTATGAACGTGATTGAATGTCACATACTATTCATTACAAAGTTATAAATTTCTCAGAAAAGGCAGAGTTAAATATAAAACTATACCCTACAAACTAGGAAACCTATTTAGAAGTGAGGAGACAATGTACCAACTTGATGTTCAGGGGATGACTAAGTGCCACAAGGACACATTGATGTTGCTGCTACCACAAGTATTACCTACCAGCCCAAAGCACACTGAGCACAGGACACCATGCCACAGACTGGGGTGCTCAATGGGCTGACTTCCTCCCGAGGTCACACAGGAAGGTCAGACCAGGCTTCAGGGGAAGGTGATGGGTGCTTATCAGGAGTCACCAGGAGACCCAGGAGCCTAAGTTGAGGAACCTTGTCTGGGGGTCTCAGCACTGCTATATTCTTTGTGGTCTGTTTAAATCATGAATAAACAGAATAAATTCCAGAATGTTTCTGGACAAATTAAAGTTAAGGCCACTCATTTAAAGGAAAAAGTCCACTCTAGGTTAATAAGTTCCATGACAACAAGTACATATCTCCCTGATGCTCCACAATACATGAATCATTATAGAAACCTGATTTGTGCCATATGAAGACATTTTTAAATAGGATGTTTGTCTGGAGCAGTCCCATTCTGTACCTGTTATCTGTAGAGGACCATTGTCAATCCCAAAAGTGCCCCAGCTTGGTCAATAAATAATGTGGTTATCCTAAATATTAGCAATGATGGATGAAATTCAGGAAAGAGATGGGTCTGGAAGAGCTGCCAGCTTGGGAAGAAGTAAGAGTGTGCTAGAGAAGGACACATGGATGCAAGGTCTACTGGGCTAACAGGCCAGGCACCTCTTCCTGCTAGAATCCTGAAGGGTGATGCTGCAGCTTACCTGGGTGACCCTCCCCCCATGCTACTCCTATCATTTTGGCAATATATCTGTTTTCTATGGCGGGGAAAGGAAAGAAGAAGCATCCAGACTACCCAAAAAAAAAGTGCTGAAGCACTTTCTGTGTGCAATTCTTAGTTCCTGGGTGAGAGATTAACTAACCTAAAGAACCAGGATTTGCCAACTTGGCCTGACTCAGATCAGAACTAGTAAGGAAGAGAGGGTGTGGAACACCTTCCTCATACTAATTCTTTCTGCTTTGAAGCTATTCCTCTCTTATGGGAAACAGGCATATGAGGATGATGACTTTTCTGGAACTATCTCCAGCTTCTTAGAGTACTATTATCTCAGTGCCATGAGGTCACTCCTACCTGGTAACTTCAAAGAATGAGACTTCCCTTTTAGGAAAAGCTGAGCCACTGGTTAATTTGAATTTTAAGAATCCCCTTTAAAAAAGGAATGGAGTGTTGAAACACCCTACTACTAAAGGGAAATAGTATCTCCATTTACTGGCCTCATCTGTCCTGAATTTCTTCAAGAACTTTATTCCACATTCACAGCTGGCAATCTGCCCTCTACTACACACAAGCTCCCCCACTGATTTACATCAGCAGGGTCCTTGGATTCCTCTTCCAGTTACTACTAGTGATCTACTCTGTTGTTAATTATTCTGCTGATCAAACCATCTCAGATTTGGCCAGGGACCTCTCCTTCTAGCTGGCCTCAAGAACTGCCCAATCATTTGCCTTTTAATACCTCACTTTAAAATTAGCTGTACTTTTTCCTAGTTCATAGCCACAGGGTTTACATTCCAAAAACATTTATCCCCAGCCATATTCTAACTTGACTATCTTAAATGAAAAGTCTATCCACTATACCACCATCCACTGGGGAAAGTTCCAGGTGCTCACAGAAAAAATATCACTGACTGCTACAACTGGCTGTCTACATATATGACCTGTTTTAGTCACTTGGTGTTTCAAGAAGGCATTACTATACGTGCCCCCCACACACATGTATCAATGATGATACTGAAACAGGACATGTGTGTATATGTCTGCATATATGTGTGTGTATACACAGGCACACACATAAATTTATATGGAATAAATATGGAGTGAGATAGGACATATATCCTTTATGATGATAGAGAAATATAAACAACTATACAAGGCCAGTTTCACTGTTATGGAGATATATATATATATATATATATATATATATATATATCACTATACTATATATATATATCTCCACTATACCACCATCCACACACACACATACATGTACATATGTATTATATGCGTGCATCCATGTACATTTATTTTTAATTTAGAAGAAGCTGCCCATACACCCCTCATAAAGATGTACTCTTCTTTTGCCTTATTCCAAGTGCATCTCCAGAGATGTGGGCAGACAGTAAGCAGTGAAGTTATTGTTGACTACAGGCACCAGGCTGCAACCTCCTAAGATATGGGTGGCTTCCTGTGAGAGTGAACTCAGAATTGCAGCATCTCCTGCAGAGTTGCCCTAGCCTGAGGCAGTGCTGTGGCAGAAAATAAATGTGAGCTTCCATTCAGAACACTTGCTCAGATTCCAGAGCATAAATGTACCATTTAAAGAACTGGGGGAAAAACTGCCAGTCCATCTTTGACCTAAATCTTTTTATTTAGTCCAGGGAACACATTTCCAGACTCTCTTTTATGGAGGAAGTTTATGGTTACTTCTGGCCTATAGCAGTTTGATGACCTCAGAACTGCACTGGAGCTTTGAAGTCTGACTTCAGGCTAAGGGTCACAGGAGGGCAATCAAGATTATGAGGAAGGAATGGGCAAGCAGCAAGGTTTCTCAGTCTACCTTCCAAATACAGGGAAGAGCTGCCAAGCCATGGACTCTGGATCACACCAAGTGAGGAGAGGTGAGTCTGTGGCTGTTCAAACTAGTCAACACCAGGATCTAACAAGTGTTAGATTTGTTGAGGTGGAAGTGCAGGGAAGAACAGAGCCCACCTGAGGAGCCAGTCAGAGTGAGTGAGGAGAGAGACATCCCAGGATCTCCTTCAAGGGCATGGAAGGGGAATGACCTGAATGACCTGAAGTCATCCCACTAGGCCCACATCTTAAAGGCTCTAGCACCTCCCAAGAAGAGTGACATGGAGACCTAGTCTTTAACACATAGACCTTTAGTATCATAAAGTGTTAACCATAGCGTACAGTCAGGGCAGACACAGGTATTTTCAAAATTTTTCAATCAGCAGTCAATGCAGAGGGTCAACTGCACATAGGAATCTATCAATAGCCCATTAGCTGTAAGGAGCCCAAATCTTCCCACTTTCCTTAGTCAACCTTTTTATTTCCATTTGTTTTCCTTGGTCTACTTCATTAATAACACTTTTCTACCTTCTATCTCCTACCTACCTATAAACTGATTTAAATTCTTGGTACAGCAAAATATATACACATGAACACTACCATATAGGCTGGAATACACAAATCTAGCTGTGTGAGAACAGAGAGTTTTGTTGGTGCCCTCAGGCTTATAAGTGAGGTGCACCTTTGTTATTCAACTAAGCACACTGCTGGAGACACATGCCAGGCTTCCTTAAGCAGGCACAGTTCCTGAGGCATCATCTGTGTGGTATGAATGTCTGAATAAAGAGAAATTGTGACATATGTAAACACATACCTCATTTTAATTTTTACAATTAATGCTAATCAATCCCAAATTTTCAAAATACTTTTAATGAACACAGGCTGCAATCTCATTTACAATATCAACAATCAGACCCTGAGCTTCCAGTACTCAAGCTTTATGGAAAAGTCAACATTTCTCCCTACCCTCCAAATGCACACAGAGACCATCAACCCTTGGGTTTGGAAATGCATTTAATATCCTAACCTAACCTAACATCCTAGCTCAGCAACACAGACCCTGCAGAGTGTTAGAAGTGTCTCCCCCATGACCATGTGGTCAACTGGGAGCTGAGGCCCTATGCACTGTCCAGAACCAGGAGTGTATCCTACTGCACATCACCAGCAAAGGAAAATATCAAAACCAAAAATTAGAAGTAGTTTTGCTGAATGTGTTCTGCACCAACATAAAGGTACGAGCTTTCATAAGGAAAAGCTCAGGTGGCTGAGTTGTGAGTTGAACTATCTGCCTTTTCATGTAACGTCATCTTTTTAAATTGAGTAACCACACTCACATGCCATTGTGAGAAGGGAGAAACAGCTCACCTTACACCACAATCTGAACAATGCCACTGAAACAGAGAAGTCTGCCCTCAGTCCATCCCTTTCAGCCACACCCACTTCCTTCTCCTACCCCAGTCAACAAACAATCTGTTCTCCCTTTCTATAATTTTAAGACTTTGTCTTCAAGATTAAATTTGCCAAGAAATGAATTTCAGGGTGACTGAAGTATCAAAATCAAAACCTGCAGTCAGTCTACAGGTGAGGAGGCTGTCAGGTTTATAGTAATTTTAAACAGCTGGAAGCTATCATGTTAAAAAGAAAGGCACCTGGACACCAACTACAGGGTGTTACTATAAAGATGGAAATTGAATTTACACAATGTGAAGCTCAGACTTAGTACAGTGTTTTGAGCTGATTAAGTTCAAAGTGCAAATGACAATGGTTAAGAACCATGTGGAAAATATTAAAAAAGGCCAATGCTAGGAAGTCTCCAGTAAGACACCTTAGTAGCAGCAGATAGCAACAATACAAAGTCAGATGACTCAGTTAACCATCACTGGCATTTACTTTGTTAAAGAAAAAGAAAACCTCCATTTAATTAAACCACTAAGAAGTAGCCTTGGTCCCCAAAGCTAGTTAAAGCCCAGGAGAACAGCCACCTGCCACCTGCCAGGATCAGGGTCTTCACATGCTCCTGGGACATTCTGTGTCCTCCAAGTGTCCACACACATGGTAAACAAAATGCCTAACATTTTCTACTTTCCCTAAGATGTATTTGTCAGTAATGGTCAAAGGGGCACCTTTCCACCACACCACTCCTCATGCTCCACCATTGTTACTAACAGCTATGAATCTAAGCCTCTGCAAAGTGTTTCCATAACTCAGTTTCCCCACATGACTATTTTACACTACTTTATTTGCAACAAAATAAATGGCATAAGTTGAGGAAAAACTACAATTGCTTAAATCAATATAAAATTTTTTGGTCAAAGAAACTGAGGGCAAAAATACCCAAAAGAACAATGGTAAAACTTGCATTTGAGACAAATTTAAAAACCATGTTTGTCTTTCTCCCCCACTTTCCTACCCACCTGAAGATGTCTTATAACATCAGCACACTAATCTTAATGAATACAGGCAGAAGGAAAAATATGGAAAAAACAAGTCAATTTTATACTTGTCTCCAAACACACAAAATTCAAAATGCTGCATGACCAACTCTATAGTATCTCTTTTCAATACTAGACAACCTCGTCCAGGCAGCTGGGTCTGATGCCTTGCCTGGACACTCAGGCAGGGGACATCAGAGTCACAGGAAAGCATGACTACTGCATGATTCACCTGTGGCATCTCAGAAAGTCGAAGGTAAGGAGGGAGAAAGCAGTGGAGGGTACCAGAGGCTGAAGAGGGGACAGGTAAAGAAGAGAGTTTCCTTTACACAGGAAAAACAGTCCTGTGATCTGCACAGCATAGCAACCACAGTTAATAACATACATTTCAAATCAATAATCAAGTGGATTTTAAATCTCACTACAAAAAATGACAATGATGGGAAGTGATGGACATGTTAATTAGGGCTTGATTTTTCCACAATGTACACATGTATGGAAACATCACATTGTATAAAAAGATATATAAATATTATGTATTGATTTAAAAATATGCATTTTTAACACATTCTGTGATGATGCTACTGCTATCAGTAAGCAGACCACAATTTGAAAATTACTACTATAAATTTTCCAGATAGTCAAGATTTCTGTTGGGTTTTTCTTAAGAGTTGCTGGGAACTCTCCAGAAAACAAGTTTGAGAGACTAATAAGCTAAGTATGTTATGCTTAAATTGCTATACTCCTGTTCAAAATAGGTTTTCAAGTAATTTCATTGTAGAGTAGTACATTTGCAGCTTAGAATTCCACACTCCCTTTTTCCTGTTTTACAAAAATAATACCCAGGTGTGCTCCAGGAGAGGAAGGGGTGGATCTAGCCTAGCTTCTAACAAACAGGTACAGGGGCTATTTTACAGCAGTCTCTAGGAAAAAAGTCATCTGTTCCAAGTTTCACGCCAGGGACTAATATGACAAAGGAAAATCTTGATATGTTCAAATTAAATAGATCTAAGCCTCAGTCTCAAAAACTTCTAGAACTGTTTTATGCATGGCTCCCAAAACTTTTAGGTAAAGAGAAGCTGAAATAACATTTGCAGAGTCACAAAATGCCTATTTTAGTAAGTTTCCCACCTTCTCCTTATCAAACCTTTTATTATAGCATGTAAATTACTAAGAGTAACAAAATTATCTCAGTATCATTTTTACTTTTAATCTTCATCAGCACTGAAATATCCAAAGGAGGGCAGTAAATGGTAAAACAATGTAGATGAACAGTAAATTCATCTCTAAAAAGATGGGCAAATGACCATACAGACAAGTCAGAACCAGCATTTTCATTTTACAGTAAACATCTATTGAACAATGCAAGTCACTGAAAATAGAGATGTTGTCATGGCCTCCACCCTCATGAGGCTTTAATCACTGTCTTATGGAGAAGTCCAAGGGTGATCCCAGTAGTGCAGAGCACTAGGAGAAAACCCAAGCTTCTGTGACACAGGCATGACCTACCTGGGCTGCAGAGAAGGTATTAAGAGGCTGACCAAGAAACTGACATCCATTAAGGTCAGATGCCAAGGACAGAGTGAGCTGAACAGACAGGGAGGAGGGAGGTGTGAAGGCAGAGGAAAAGTGCACCATGTGTCCTTAAAGAACACAGTACACAGGCATGAATAGCAAGAAAGGAACCTAGGATGGAAGGCAGGACAGTCTTTGCAGAGCTCCAGCAAGACTGGGGAACAGGAGGGTGACTGAATCCTACCTGTATCCTACAGCACAGAGAACCCAAGGGTGACCAACAGGAGGGAGGCAACCACCTCCTGTAGTGCTCGCTGAAAGCTGGAGGCTGGGACCAGGTAGTGGGTAGGGCACACACCCAATGCTTTCCAGTAGTGGATTCTGACTTCAGAACACTTTTCTGGTCAAAACAGCTCTCCTTTACACATGACTGACACACAGGTCACTTAATCTATGAGGGTCTCAGTTTCATTACATGTGCATGACTAAAATATTCCCTCAGTAGCCTGGAAAGTCACCATAGGAATCAAAACACATTGACCTAAATATTTGCACATCTTACTTATACCCTGCTTTTCATTCACTAAAACTCTTAGCTACATTTTAACTCCTAACTAAAGAGGACCATTTGATTCTATGTTAATCTTTGTGATTTTTTTTAATGCCAGCATATCTGGCATAACGAGCAGTAAAGAACATCTACATTTGAACTAATAGGGAGAATTTGGCAAGGTTGGAAAAAAGCAACTGCCTTCTTAGCATAGAACAACTGTAACAATGCAACTTCCAAAGACATGATAAAAATGGCCACCTAGAAATACATCGATGAGAAGATGTGAAGAAAACGTAAAGATTATTAAATAATAATATGCTTCAGAGCCTAATTATGTCAATCTTTCCAGGATGGTATCAATGGAATTTCAATAAGTATCCAGTGGGTTTGTCACAGTATCAGACAAGTTAATCCTAAAACATATCATCTAGAATCACAAAAATATAATTTTGAATGAACATAATAAGTTGTTGCAAAGGGAAATGCTAGTATTATATAGCATTCTAAAGCATACAACATAATAGTGTATGTTGTCATCGATTCACACATATAACAGTACAAAATATGCACAAGAATGATAAAAATCAAATTCAGAGTAGTGGTCAGAGAAACAAGGACAAGGGTTTCATTTGTGTGTAGACTGTTATCAAACAGGGTGGTAAATACAAAGGAGTTTATAAATTATTCCCTATTTTTAAATACTTTTTATATACTTTTTTAAAAACAATATTTTTAATACCTTTTATCTGAAAAATCACATTATTAAATGATTTGGCTCATTAATTTCCAAACACCAATCCAATGACTATGCCAGCAATACCTGAAGTACTTGTAAAAACAGATTACCAACTATCTCAGGGTCAGGAATTCTAGGAGGGGAACCCTCTGATTCTACATTCATCTTTAGGAACCATTCCTGAACATTAGCTATTAACATTTATTCCATCACCAAAACTGGCCCCAATCTGACAATGAGATACTTAAATGCTTCAATATCAAATCTCTTTTGATTGACCCAATTGTCCAGAACATGGATTCTAACTTGAGGGCAAAACTATAAAAAGAGAGTCAGAGCTTCTCCAGGATGCTGGCCCACCCACACCCCACAGAGACTCCACACCCATCTACCAATGCATTCAGAAACTGGTACAGCCATCTTGGATTATCCCCAAAGCATAAGCCACCATCTTTAGGTGGGGAAGCTCACATCCTGAGACACCTGATGGAGACTATAAGCTCACTGTCAGGTGAGGTATTGGAAACTTGCAGGGTCACCATAAGCCTATAGGAGGGAAACTGCAATACCTGAGATCTGAACTGCTAGAGGGAAGGAACATGAACAACATGAAGAAACAAGGGAAGAAAGTACCCTAAATGAACCAAGATGCTATATTAATAGAATCCAATGATATCATGGTAGAAGAAATGTCAGAAAAAGGAGTTCAGAATGTACATAATTAAAATGATCTGTAAAGCAAAGGATGAGATAAGAGAGCAAATTCAGGCTCCAATACACAGATAAAAGAGCAAATGTAGGAAGCAAAAGATCATTTCAACAAAGAGATAGAAATTATGAAGAAAAAAAAAACCTTTACAGAAGGAAACAATAAACCAAATTAAAAACTCAATAGAAATCATCACCAACAGACTAGATCACTTTGAAGAAGAACCTCAGAAAATGAATACAAAATATTTAATCTTGAAAATAAAGTTGACCAAACAGAGACAATGGTAAGAAATAATGAAGAGAACCTCCAAGAATTATGGACTATCATAAAACTTCCAAATTTAAAAATTTTTGGAATTGAGGAAGGCATAGAGATACAAACCAAAGGAATGAATATCCTATTCAATAAAATAATATCAGAAAATTTACAAAAACTGAAGAATGAAATGAAAAATCATACACAAGAAGCTTACAGAACACCAAATGTACAAAATTACAACAGATCTGCACCAAGATACATTATAATGAAAATGCCTAACATCCAAAATAAAGATAGAATTTTAAAGGCTGCAAGAGAAATGCACCAGTTTACATATAGGAGGAAACCAATACAGATAACAGCAGATTGTTCAGGCAAGACCCTAAAAGCTAAAAGGACCCAGAAACAACATAAATCAAGGTCTAAAAGAACATGGATATCAACCAAGAATCTTTTACCCAGAAAAACTAAACTTCAAATTTAATGACAAAATAAAATCCTTCCATGATAAACAAAAGTTAAAAGAATTTATAAATAAAAAGCCTGTACTCAGAACATTCTCAGCAAAATATTTCATGAGGTGGAAATGAAGAACAACAATGTAAGTCAGCAAAGGGAGGAACTACCCTAAAGGAAATGCTAATCAAAGGAGAAACCAAGCTGAGTTCAAAACCAAAAATAAGCCAAAATGGCCAGGAATATAAATCATCTCAATTATAACCCTGAATATTAATGGCCTAAACTCAATAATCAAAAGACACAGACTGAAGATTGTATTAAAAAAAGACTTGGCAATATGCCACCCTCAAGAGACTCATCACATAGGAAAAGACATCTGCAGACAAAAGGTTAAAAAGGATGGGGGAAAATATAGCAGAGTTGTCTATCCTTGTATCAGATAAGGTAAATGTCATGTCAAAGTTAGTCAGAGGGATAAATTTCTTACTGCTTAAGGGAAATTTAAACCAGCAAGACATAACAATCATAAATATTTATTCCCCAAACAATGGAGTATCAACATACATCAAACAAATCCTTCTCAATTCCAGGAACCAAAGAGACCACAACACAATGATAATAGGTGACTTTAACACATCACTCTCACCACTGGATATATCTTCCAAAGACTGGTTAAGGAAACCATAGAACTCAATAACACAATCAATAATTTAGACTTAGCAGACATATATAGAATGTTCCAACCAATGAGTGAAAATACTTTCTTCTCAGCAGTGTATAGATCCTTCTCTAAAATAGACCATATATTATAGTACAAAGCAGCCCTTAGTAAATGATAAAAAACAAACATACTACCTTGTATTCTATCAGATCATAATGGAAAGAAATTAGAAATCAATGATATAATGAAAAAAGAAACTACTCCAATAAGTGGAGACTAAATAATATGCTACTGAATGAAGCATAGATAATATAAGTCATCAGGGAGGAGATAAAAGATTCTTAGAAGTAAACAAGAACAACAATACAACATATCAAAATCTCTAAGACACTATGAAACCAGTACAAAGTGGAAAATTCTTTGCATGGAGCACATTCAATAAAAGAATAAAAAGTCAACAAATAAATGACCTAACATTACATCTCAAAGCCCTAGAAAAAGAAAACAAAAACACCAAAAGTAGTATAAGACAGGAAATGATTAAAATCAGAGCTGAAATCAATGAAACTGAAACAAAGAAACAATTCAAAAAATTGAGAAAACCAAAGTAGGTTCTTTGAAAAAGTAAACAAAATTGATATAAACCCTTAGCCACACTAATGAGAGAAAACTCAAATTACTAAAATTCGAGATGAAAAAGGAAATATCATGACAGACACCACTGAAATGCATCATAGAATTAGAAGCTATTTTGAAAATCTGTATTCCAACAGAATAGAAAATCTCAAAGACATCAACAAATTTCTAGAGACACATGATCCTCCCAAACTCAGGAGGACAGACACAATTTCAGTGGATCAATTTCAAGCAATGCAATAGAAGAAGTCAGCAAAAGCCTATGAACCAAGAAAAGTATGGGGCCAGATGATTCTCAGCTGAATTTTACAAGAACTTCAAAGAAGAAATAATATCAATATTCCTCAAAGTATTCCATGGAATAGAAAAGCAGGAAACCCTTCCAAATTCATTCTATGAAGCTTGTATCACCCTGATACCAAAACCAGACAAAGTCCCATCAAGAAAAGAAAACTTCAGAAAAATATCCCTGATGAACATAGATGCAAAAACCCTTAACAAAACTCTGGCAAATTGCATACAAAAACATATTAAGAAGATAGTGTACCATGACCAACTATGGTTGATCTGGGGATGCAAGGTTGGATCAACACCCAGAAATCAATAAATGTAATTCATTACATCAATAGACTTAAAATTAAGAATCATATGATTATTTCATTAGGTGCAGAAAAAGACTGTAGTAAAATACAGCAACCCTTATCCTCAAAAATCTAGAAAAGATAAGGACAGTAGGAACATACCTCAACATTGTAAAGGGGATGTATGCTAAGCCCGTGGCCAACATCATTTTAAATGGAGAAAAACTGAAAGCATTCCCTCTAAAAACCAAAATGACAGGGATTCCCTCTTTCACCATTTCTATTCAAAACTGTCTTTGAAACACTAGCAAGTCAGACAGACCAAAGAAATTAAAAGGATATAAATAGGAAAATAAGAACACAAACTATCACTATTTGCTGATGGCATGATTCTATATTTAGAGGATCCAAAACACCCCACCAGAAAACTTCTAGAATAATGAATTCAGCACAGTAGTAGGATATAAAATCAACATGCATAAATCTAATGCATTTCTATTCAAAAGTGATGAATCCTCTGAAAGAGAAATTAGGAAAACTACTCCATTCACAATAGCCGTAAACAAAATAAAATAATTTGGAATCAGTCTAACAAATGAGGTGAGAGATGTCTATAATAAAAATTACAGAACTCTAAAGAAAGAAATTAAAGAACACCTTAAAAGATGGAAAGATTTCCTATGTTCTCGGATAGACAGAATTAACATTGTCAAAATGGCCATCCTACCAAAAGTGCTATACAGATTCAATTGAATTTCATTTAAAATGCCAATGATGTACCTCATTGAAATAGAGAAAGCAATCATGAAATTCACCTGGAAAAATAAGAGACCCAGAATAAAAAACAGTCCTCAGCAGGAAGAGTGATGCAGGAGGTATCACAATACACAAACTGTAATATAGAGCAATAGTAACAAAAACAGCATGTTATTGGCACCAAAACAGAGAGGCAGACCAATGGTACAGAATAGAAGACACAGAGACAAACCCACATAAATACAATTATCTCATACTAGACAAAGGTGCCAAAAACTTACAATGAAGAAAAGATAGACTCTTCAACAAATAGTGTGGAAATCCCTATGCAGTAAAATCAAATTAAACCCCTCTCTCTCACCCTGCAGAAAACTCAACTCAAAATGGATCAAGGACCTAGGTATTAGACTGGAGACCTTTCACCAAATAGAAGAAACAGTAGGCCCAAATCTTCTTCATGTTGGCTTAGGAACAGACTTCCTTAACAAGACCCCCAGAGCACAAGAAATGAAAGCAAGAATCACTAAATGGGATTGATTCAAAGTAACAGGCTTTTTCTCAGGAAAGAAACAATTAATAATGTCAAGAGAGGAAATCTTTTTCCACACACACTTCAGACAGAGCACTAATCTCCAAAATTTATAAAGAGCTTAAAAAGCATTATACCAAAAATACAAAGAACCCAATCAGTAAATGGGCTAAGGAACTGTCGGGCACTTCACAGAAGATATATAAATAATAAACAAATATATGAAAGAGTGTCCAACCTCTCTATCAATCAGTTAAATGCAAATCAAAAACACCCTCATAGTTCATCTTATTTCAATTAGAATGATTATTACCATGAACATAAGCAGTGATAAGTGTTGGTGTGGATGTGGGTAAAAAGGCACACTCATCCATGCTGATGGAGTTGCAAATTGGTGCAGCTACTCTAGAAAGCAGTACATAGATTCCTCAGAAAATCTGGAATGGACCCACCATTTGACACAGTTATCCCACTCCTAGGTTAATACCCAAAGTACTTAAAATCAGCATACTACAGTAATGCAGCCACATCAATGTTTACAGAAGCTCAAATCACAGTAGCCAGATTATGGAACCAATCTAGATGTCCTTCAATGGATGAATGCATAAAGAAACTGTGGTATATATACACAATGGAATATTACCATAAAGAAGAATAAAATCACGGCATTTGCAGGTAAATGGATGGAGTTGGAGAATATTATGCAAAGTGATATAAGCCAATCCCAAAAATCCAAAGGCCAAATATTTTCTCTGAGAAGTGGATATTGATATATAATGGGGCTTGGGGTAGGATGTGATGTAAGAGAAGAGTAGATAAACTTTGGATTTTGTAGGGGGAAATGAGAGTAGTGGAGGGTGTGGGAGAAGGGAAAGATAGCAGAATGGGACCAACAATATTACCCTATGAATATGTATGATTACCTGAATGGTGTGAATATACATAGTGTACAACCAGAGAAATGAAAATTTGTACCCCATTTGTGTACAATTAATCAAAATACAGTCTGGAAATTTTTTTTAAAAAATTAAAAAATAAAATAAAACTATAAAGATAGTCATCTGTCCATAGGAGACTGGTGCCAGGATTCTCCTCAGATTCTAAAATCTGTGGATGCTCAAGTCCCTTATATAAAATGGTGTAGGACTTGCATATAACTTACATAGATCCTCCTCCACACTGTAAATCATCTCTGAATCTCTTATAAATCCTAATACAATGCAAATGCTACGCAGATAGTTGTTATACTCTACTGTTTAGAGAATAATGGAAAGAAAATTATCTAAATGTGTTCAGTAGAGATGTATTTTTTTCTGAATATTTTCAATCCCCAGCAGGTTCTACATATAATTGCAGAATCCTCAGGTATGGAAGGTCAGCTGTATATTCTTTACCTCCAAAAAGAAACACACATATAAAAACTAGGAATATCTTACAATAGTAACAAATGATGTCACAGCCTAATTCCTTCATATCCTCCACTAGAGACGATGATAAATGCTACTCTCATGGACAAAGTGGTAGGTCCCAACTGCCACCATGATGTACTTCCCCTGTGTACATCAATGGCAAGAAATAGCATATTATTTCCTAGTTTTCTCCTCTTGTTATATATTTCATAGCTAAATTTGTCTACAGAAATGTATAGAACAAAGTGAAACAAAAAATAATTCCAGAAATGCAACATTTAATAAAAATTAGTGGTACTGGTACTGCAGTGACAATTGTCACAACCTGTTTCCAACAGAGCTGATTAAAGAATTCTAAGCTGTTAAAATGTATGGAACAGTGATGGGTTGCTATGGTTTGGATTTGGAATGCACCCCAAAGGCCACATGTTAAATGCTGTTCCCAAGTGGCATTACTGGCAGATGGTGGGACCTTTAAAAGGTGGGCCTACTGAAGTTCTTCCAGTCCTTGAGGGCATGCCCTTGAGGGGCAGAGTGGAAACCCAGCTTCCGTACACAAGAGCAGCTTTGATCTGCCATGCATGCCACAACATGATGCACTGCCTCGCCACAGGCCCAAAAGCAAGGAATCCAACTGATCATGAACTGAAACTTCTTAAACTATGAACCAAACAGACCTTCTCTCCTTACAAGTTGATCATGTCAGGTGTTTGTTTCAGTGAGAGAGCCAGTGAACTAACACTCGGGCTCACATTGTCTTTCTCTGACACAAACACATGCACACAAGTTGCCTCGATACTTTGGAATGACAACCAAAGACAGAAATTCTGTTGTTTCTAAGACTATGAATCTGTTGCTTGGCACATAAAGTGATCAACACAGAAAGACACACTCACCAGGGCTTTGGTAGGGATTGATGCAGACTTCCTTCTACTTGAAGCCAAAAGGAAACTTGCAGCACACCATAGGCTTCCACTCATGGTGGCTCTGAAGATCTGGCCAGCACCACATATGGCAGCAAATGATATGAGGCAGTGCCATCCAGTTGGAGACCTGCAGCCTGCTGTCCAGCAGGCGAGGGCTGGTGACACAGTGACTGGGCTGCCTGGGGCAGCTCAGGGACTTCTCCAGCTCCTCCAAGGCTCCCTTCTTCTTCTTCAGTTTTTTCACCAACGCAGCAAAAGTCTTCTCTGACCGTTTTTTCTTCTATGTCACACTGTTTCCATGCAAGAAATCTCTTCACGGCTGGACTTGTGAAGGAAAACAAACTCGTCACACTCATAATGACGGTGCTGGATATACACTCCTGGATGTGGTGAAATACAGGGTTCTCCCCATGTAAAGGGGCAGCAAAGGAGATCACAGTTTATTTACATGGGACTCTCTGTAGCTTCTTAGTTAGCAGTCATGATGTGTAGAAATCACTATTCCTGCTGTTCTAAAACATAATCCAAAGTCAGCACCTAGGAAAGAAAAAAAAGGGGAAAATGTTTAGAATCACACAACCATAATTAATTTAATTACTATGTGACAGGTGATTATTTTAAGTACTTTTATGTACAGAAGGTACCTGGCTTACAGTGATTCAGCTTTACAACTTTTCTACTATGCAATGGTTTTACTGGAATGGTGCGCCATTCTAACTCAGGGGGCATCTGTCCCAGTTTGCCAAGGACTGAATGGCATTCCCCCGAAATTCACATACTAAAGCCCCAGCCCCTGGTGGGACTCTGAGGAAGTATTTATGGGAAAATAAAGTCATAACATTGGCACCCTACCCCAACAGGATTGATGGTCTTATAAGAGGAAGAAGGATATCCCCAACACCTGTGCCCAAGAACTGCAGAAGAGCTTTGTTAGCAAAGAGCAAGAAGGGAGCCATCTGTAAGCCAGGTAGACAGCCTTCCCCAGAAGACTGTCCAGACCCTCCATCCTGGACTTTCCAGCCTCCAGAAATGAGAGAAAATACATTTCTTTTTAAACCTCCCAGTTTAAGGTATAGAGACCAATGAAGAACTATATACAATATTTAATCCTTTTAACAATCCTTTGAGATAGGCAATGGAACTGCTGCCATTTTAAAGATTAGTAAACTAAGGCAGTTTAAAAGTAGTGTGTCAATTTATTTATGTAAGCATTGGGATAGAAACAAATAACACCTTAGTATAATAAGTCCAAATCCTCAATTGATACTATGATGTCTCTACTGAGATTCATTTGTAACCCCTAAAAATATACATACCTCAATCAGTAAAAACTGAACTCAATAGAAAGCAGTAGAAGTACATCAATCTTAACACCTCTTATTTATTTCTTAAGCTAAAAGACAAGGTAATTACACTTCTGCTATATAAACTTAGCCTGTTAGGCTGCTTTTCAGTAAACAAGTCTGTCTACAGGCAACAGGGCAAGTGATGTAGGACATTAATCCTTGCTTTCACACTGACATGAAATGACACTGCAATGAAAAAGAATGAAGCACACACCAACATGCTACACCAAAGTCTTCAGTCAAATTGTCTCACTGAACTTTCCATCTAAGCTGCTCCAGATGAAGACAGAATAGTTGAGGTAGGTTAAGAGACTCACTTTGGCTAAGATGGGGTAGCAGCTAGTACCAGACTCACCTTTTCCCAAAACACCACCAAATCAGAAAACAAAATGTCCAGCTTTTTAAAGGCATCACAGAACAACTAAGAAAAAATTTAAAATTTAAGAAAATTTTAAAAATTTAAAGAGCTAAGATCCTAGAGAGAAGAAATAAGCAAAGAAGTGAGCTAAATACCTTCTCTACTTTTCCTCTCCAGGCATTTGCCAAAGCCTGTTAGAGAGCTAGCAGAGAAGCAGAAAGCATCTATGAACAAGTGAAGAAACTAAGCAGGGCCCACAACAGCCAAGTAATGCTGAGAAGATTAAAAATCCTGTGGGTGAGTGTCCACCAGGAAAGAGGAGTCCTGGTAAATACTCTTGCTTCCAGCAGAGTCTCCTGCAGGTGAAGGCTCAGTGCAAAACCAAAACAGAACAGGAGCAGTCTGCACAGCACCAGAAGCCCAGAATGATCCTCATCCATGACTGGTTCAAGGTGATGAACGTTATCCTCTAACAGCTGGACAAAGAATTGCAATACACCCTCCTGAGGGAGAAGACATCATCTTCAGCCTCTACAACATTTTATTCACAGTGTACAGCATCAACTTAAAGCTACCCAGGCATCCAGGAGGCAGGTACAAATGATCAAAACAAACAGAAAAGAAACTGACCTGGGAGGTCAACAAACAAATTTCAGACAGTAGAACTGCCAAATACAGACTCTAAAATATCAACAGATATTGCCAAGGAAATAGAAGATAAGAGTGAGGATTTTAGTAGAGAACTCCAATTCATAAAAAATGAATCAATTAAAAATTTTAGAACTGAAAAATAATCAGTGAAGACTTTAAACATGAAGACTTAAGGTTAGTTACCAATGAAAAAAGGATTAGTGATCTGAGAGATCAATAAAAAATGTCTTGAGTTTAAGAGGAAAAATAAGAAAATAAAGATACATAATGGACGTATTAAAAAGGTCTAGTTCTCCAAGGGTTTTCCAAAATTGATAGTAGACTCTTGTCATAGATGCATGAAACAAAAATACAAATCCATATGTTTCAATGTGTCATCTCACAGTAAAATACCTAAAAATCTAAGATAAAACTCTTTAAAAAGACATTATATTTCAAATAAGGTTGACAGCTATCATTTCAACAGAAACAATGGAAATAAGAAGATAATGAAATGACATCTTTAGCATGGCAAGTGTAAATAAATAGTAGGTGACTTAAAAGAGGCTTCCAGCAGACTAGACTAAAAGAAACACAGAAGTTCTTTTAGCAGAAGGAAAAAGAATTCAGAAAGAAGTAAGGAACTACTGAAAAGAAAGAGGAGCTCCAGAAGGATAAATAAAGGTGAAGTCTAAAGGAATACTGATTTCACAACAATAATATAAATATTTTTTGTTATTTAAAATATATTTAGAATTAAAATGCAAAAAAGCAAAACAAACAAGAAAGCAAAATGAGTTAAGAAAAGTCAGTGCTCTAAGCTTCTTGTATCATCAGAGTATGGTAAAACATTATTTTTTACTGCCACTAAATGTTATAAATTCATGTCATAATACAGGAACAACTAAAATAATAAGCTAAACCACAAGGTAACAGTAGAAACAAAAACATATAATTTTAAAAAATACTGTGATTGTTAGATATGCTGGTACAATTTCAGCAATTCATGAGGCTGAGGGAGAATCACAGATTAGAGACCAGCCTCAGCAACTTAACATGGCCCTAAGCAACTCAGACTCTGCCTCAAAATAAAAAATAAGAAGGGCCAGGATACTACATTGATGCAGCCATATCCATTTTTATAGCAGCTCAATTCACAATAGGTAAGCTATGGAGACCCAGGTGCCCTCCAATAGATAAAGGAATAAAGAAAATGTGATATATATATATATATATATATATATATATATATATATATATACACACACACATTACACACACACACAATGGAGTATTATCCAGTCATTAAGAAGAATGACTTTATGATGTTTGTCAGATAATGGATCTGGAAGCTACTGTGGGCCCCTTCTGGAAGGAGGCCTATGTGGCATTCTCTCAGGAGACAGACATGCCAAACAGGCCACTTGGGGACTAGGGTTCCACCCTGCCCCTGGAAGGAGGCCTACATGGCATGCACCTCTCAGGCTACTCGGGGACTTGGGTCCCATCATCCTTTTCCTGTGTTCTGTGAACGAAATATTCATCTGTGGACTGTAAGACAACTCCTCTGTGGTCTGAGAAACTGTCAACTTCTGTGTTCACATGGTTGTGCTTTACCTTCTGTTACCAATATATAATTTACCAAAAAATAGACTAGTAACTGCTTATGCAAGGCTTAGTCTTTAAGATATGTGGCTCACTTGACTTCAAACATATAAAACACAATGTTATATGCAGTAAAGATAGAAGCAGCTTTCTATGTGGTAAGTGTTCCATCTCTCCTGAATAAAGTTCTTCTCCTCAGATCTTCACATATGAGTCATTCACTGAGTCCCTCATAGTTGCTAGCATCAGCTGTACGTCCCCTCCATAGTTGCAGACTCTGTGCAACAGACTATCATGCTAAGTCAAATTAGTCAGTCCCAAAAAGCCAAAGGCCCAATGTTTTTGCTGATTTGTAGAAGCTAATGTAAAACAAGGAGGGGAGAGAACAGAACAGTTTAAGTAGAGGAGAATGAAGGAATGGGAAGGAGGATAGGGAAGGAAAGGCAGTGGACTGCATCTGACCTAACTTTACTAAGTACATATATGAATACACCACAGTGGATCTCACCACTGTGTACATCAAAAAGAATGGGGTCCTAATTAGAATAAGACATATTCCATGCATGTATAATTATGTCAAAATGGATTCTACTGTCATGTGTAATCATAAAAAAACAAAAGAAGGGAAGGCTGTAGTTGTGGCTCAGTGGTAGAGCACTTGCTTAATGTGGAAGGCACTAGGTTCAATTCTCAGTGCTGCATATAAATAAATGAATAAAATAAAGGTCCATGATCAACTAGGAAAAAATTTTTAAAAATACAAAATATAAAAATGTGGGAGCTAGGGATGTGGTTCGGTGGCAAAGTGTCTCCAGGTTCAATCCCCAGTACCAAAAATAAATAATAATAATAATAATAATCCAAGCATATAAGAGAAAAAGGAAAAAATAATAGATGATAAATAGAAAATAATACAATTTAGGTCCAATTTCCAAAGTATCAATAATTACTTAAATGCAAACAGACTAAACTACAGCAACTAAAAGGTGGAACTGGGTGGGGAACACCACTTCATGGTGCTGTGCTTACAAGAGACACAGATTAAACATAAGGACACAGGAAGCTTAATGGCCAAAGGATGGAAAAAGTTACACAGTGTATATTCTAACCAAAAAGCTGGCACAGCAAGTTATCCATTCAGAGAAAATAAAACTTTAAGGCTTCTCACCCAAGATTGAAAGGGGGAGGGTATGACATTTCATATGTTAAGGGTTGACCCACCACATAGTCTTCTCAACCTCCAATTTATATGCAAGTAATAATGGCCTCCATAAACATAAAGAAAAACCTGAAAGATTCAAAATAACAAACAAGCCCACAATCCAGGAGGGAGATTAAAATATTAACTGAGAGAACAAGCAAACAAAAATTGATACATATAGAATAGACACATGATTGAAAACTTGATCAACTTCAAGTACATAGATCAGAGTTAGGGTTTAGATATCAGATGTCCCCCACAAAAACTGATGTGTGAGACAATGCAAGAAAGTTTAGAGGTGAAATGACTGGGTAATGAGAGCTTTGACCAAATTAGTGCATTAATCTGCTGATAGAAATTAATTTGGTGGTAACTATTGGCAGGCAGGTTGTGGCTGGAGGGGGTGGGTACCTGGGGATGCACCTCCGAGGTATATTCTGTCCTTGGTGAGCAAGCTTTGTCCCTCTCTGCCTCCTGGCTGTCATTTTCTGAGCTGCTTTCCTTCTCCACACCTTTCTACCATTATGTTCTGCATCAACTTGGGCTTGAGATGGGCTGACAGATCTGACTCCATGAGAATGTTATAGGCCAGACTGTAAGGGAAATGACTAAACAGACTCCATTTTGCTCTGAGACTCCATGTTATGTAGGAAATAAGCTTCTCCCATGGGAACACCCTGCTCTGCACCCATCATCAGTTACTTGGTGTGACATGTTAAATAATACACAATGGTAACTCCTATGTAGTAAAGAATTGCTCTCTTTTGATTCCTATTGCTCCTAAACAATGTACCATGTGAACAGTGATTGTGTGGATGTTAGCAACCATTCTTTAGTTTGTACCTAGGTAAGTGTCATTTTGACCCACTTCCTCCTCTGTCAATGATCTCATGATGTTAATGTGTAATTTCAAGTCATAGCAACAGATACTTATGATTAATGTGAATTTTGGTATCAGAAACCCTACAACCCTGTGGTCGGGGCTGTTCTCCTAATAGCCATTATTTGGGGCATTGTGTGAGACAGTCAGCTGGCCAGCTTAATAAAGACTCTCAAATTTGAACTTCTCAGTGGTGATCAGTCTGTTCTTAAGTTGCACCCAATAACAGGCTCAAAGCAATATAATTAGCCATCTATGAACTGAGGTTTCTGAAACCCTGAGCCCAAATAAGCTTTTCCTCTTCTAAAATTGTTTTTGTCAGGTCTTTTGGTAACAGTGATAATAAAGTTGACTAAAACAATCACTGTACCCCACAACTGTAGAATATAAAATATTTTCAAATACATACAGAATACTTTCTCAATCTGACCACATATCAAGCAAATCTCAACATGCATCAAAGAAGTAAAATCATTTATTTACTAAGATTCTTTTTATTTATTTTATTTTATTTATTTATTTTTTATTTTTTTGGTATCAGGAATTGAACCCAGGGACACTTAACAACTGAGGCACATCCCCATCCTTTTTTATATTTTATTTACAGATAGAGTCTTACCAAGTTGCTTAGGGGCTCCCTAAGTTGCTAAGACTTGTCTTTCAACTCACAATCCTCCTTCCTCAGGCTCCCAAGTTACTGGGATTACAGGTGTGCACCACCGCACCAGGTTCTTTAATCTTAATTTAAGAAATCAACAAAATATTATCATTGAAAACAACCACACTTTTTAACCTATGAGTCAAGAAAGAAATTACAGTGGAGACAAAACATTTTTAACTGAATGAGTATAAAAATGACACATCAAAAATTGTGCGATGTGAATTGAGCTGTTTATTAGAGGTAAATTACAGCTTAAATGTATACATCAGGGAAAAAAAAAACTTTTCAGTATTCTATGTATCTACCAAAAAGGGGATAAAGGAATACTATAACAAACCTAAAAAGTAGAAGGAAATGAGAACAGAAAATTTTCTTTTAAAACAGACTACAAAATACCTGTTAAAATCAAAGTTGGTTCTTTGAAAATACTACTAAAATTGGATAACTCCTTAGCTAGACTAATGAATAAAAGAGAAGGCACAGATTACCAATTAACAGGAATAAAATGGCAGAAATCATTACTGAGTTCCAAATTTAACAGGATGATTATGAACAACTATAAACTGCATAATTGTGTAAGCTTGAAACCCTGTGTCTGTTACAGGGTGACAATCTACACATCTACCTTCCTCACTGGAGAAGGTGACTGAGGGACTCTTCCAATTCCTCTTTCTTTAGAGTCTGGAAGTGTACCTGGCACAAAGCAGATTCTCAATAAATGTCTAATGAACTATTTTAGCTCTCTAAAGAACTAAGAAAGTAAAATGTGAAGGCTCAACTTTATTCAGTAGATTACAGGAGGCAAGTTTTCTATTTTTTAAAAAAAGAGCTTTACCAAATTTATGAATTATTCTGAGGCTGGTATTGTTGCTTTTAACAGGAAAGAGAAAAAATCAGGATACTATCAAAAGTCACACTTGGTCAAAGGGTACGTACTGGTATGGTAATTTACTTTTTACTAGATTGGTTTTGCACAAGAAACAGAAAGAAATCTTCTCTTCAGACACCAGTAACAATTCATAAAGAAACTATATTTCTTCCTGTACAGTACCTCTTCTTTTACGCCCCAAACAGCTTTTCAAATAGAGGGGGTAAATTATCAAAATCACTTAGGGCAATGTCCAATTCTGATGGGAGGTTGTTATTATATGAGGGGAGTCTACTGGGGGTGATGTAATAAGAACCAATATTTCAGACCCTTGTTTTAAGTATTCTAATTGACAATCACAAAGCTGGGTTAACTGCCTTCCAGATAGAGACAAAGAGATCTAACATCCTAAAGGGGCTAACTAATGATTCAGTGGAAGAGCCAATGTGTGAATAGCCAACTCCCACAAAGCAAACTGCTAACTTGCCTGACAACTCCAAAGCACTGTACTGAGATGTTTTATCAGGCCATCTCTAGGACCTTGGCCAGAAGTCCTTATTAGTACCAAGGTCAACCATGGGTACAGAAACAGAAAAAAGGTCCATGTACTCTGCATTTGTACACTGCTCACCATAATACAGTGTGATAAACATTGTAAAACAAGTAAAAATAATGATGAGGTCTGCATGTTTGTGCCCCAATCCCCACGATGTCTATGCTGAAATTCTAACTTCTGAGGTGATAGTCTTGGAGGTGGGGTCTCTGGGAGGGCTTAGGTTATGAAAGAAGAGTCCTCTTAGATGGGACGAATGCCCTTACAAAAGACCCCAGAGATGTCTCCGCTCTTCCCCTTGGTGAGGTTGCAATGGGAAGAGGCCATCTGCCTAGAAGGAAGAAAGGGTGCCTCACCAGACACTCACTCTGCCAGAGCCTTGCTCTTGGACTTCCACCTCAAGAACTGCAAGAAGTTCTGTTGTTTGTGAGCCACCCAGTCTATGTATTTTGTTACAGCAGTCCACATGGACTAAGGCAAATTTCATACAGTGCAGAAAAGAAAAGAGCAATTAATTCTAGGAAGTTTTTCCAAAGGGGAAATATCTGGTAGGCCTTAAGGGATGAGTAGAATTTTGCAAAAATGACAAAACTCACAGAGTGAGCACCCATTCCACCATGGACATGGTTTCATACCTCACATCTACTGACTTCTTTGGTCTCACCAATAAATTCTGAATTAAAGGCTGCTGTTATCCCTGTTTTATAGGTAAATAAAGTGAAATATTAAAAAGTTAAATATCTCGTTCAAAGTTACATACAGAGTTGTAAGTGGCAGAGCCAATATCTGAATCTATTTTGCCTGACTCTAGAACCTGGGGTTTTAAACCACCTTTCTAACTCACTACATTCCACCAAACAGGTGATAACAATGACAGGCTTAGTCTGGGTGGAGATGATACAAAGCTAATATGAAGGACAGGGACATGACTGGAAAAAGGTCTGTGATGTGTCTTTCCTGTGGACAAATTGAGGTCTTAAAACATTGTACAAATGTGATTCAATCTACACTTCAGGAAGACATGTAAGGTAATCTTTCAATACAGGGAGAGTTCTCCACACAAGAAGGAAAATTTAAAAAATTAAAATGTTCACCTCACAAAACTAGACATGCCAGCTTGACAGTAAATAACTGAATGCCATTTGCAACATTTAAAGTGTAAAGATCATACACCTGCATATAAACCTGTATATAAATGTGCACAGACAAAACAAAATATAGACTGATGACTGATTTTTACCTACTAGATTTAAGCATGTTTTATAAACAAATCAAACATGTAACCTACCTTGCATAAGGGACTCAAATGAATCCATGATACTATGACCTTGGCAAGATAGCCAATATTTTCTGTCCCTTTTTATACTTCCTACCTTAGTTTGTCAATAGTGAAGTGGCCATGTCAGTCTAAAGTGCCAAATAAATACGTGAGTCAGTAAACAGAGACTTTCTTCCCTCTTGTCCAAATATAAACACTTCACACGGATGGAAAAGAAAGCACCCATCCAGCAAAGAACCACCACCTCCCCACCACCACAGCCTTGAAAAATATAAGAAACTTTGTTTCAGAAGAAATTTACTCTAAAGAAATACTATAAAGTGAAAAGGGAATAATGTTTCACACAATGATTTTCATGAGAGAATGATTTACAATACAAGAAAAGAGAAATTGTAACAATCAGAAAATAGCTGTCAACTATGTGAATCCACTCAAAGGAATACTATGGAACCCTTAAAATTATGTTCACAAAAACTACATAATAATTTTGAAAAGGGTTTGGGGTGTAGCTCAGCAGTGAAGTGCTGGCCTGGCATGTAAGAGACCCTGGCCTCCATCCCTAGCACCATACACACACAAAGTCCTTTGTAGCCAAGCTTGGGAGTGTACACCTGTAATCTCCACAACACAGGAGGCTGAGGTAGAAGAATCACAAGTTTGAAGCCAGCCTCAGCAATCAAGTGAGACCTTCTCCTCCCTCTCAAAATAAACAAAAATAAAAGGACTAGGTGTATAGCTCAGTAGTAAAGCACCCATGGAGTTCAATACCCTGTACCAAAAAATTAATATAAATAACTTGGAAAAAAACTTAAGCAAAATATAAAATGGAATATATGACATGAACAACTATGTAAATATACTAAAATAACAGTGGCTGAGTCTGGAAGATCAGTTCTCTCTATTTTTCTAAACTTTTCCAAGTTTTTTAGTGAAAAATTATAATTCTTTTTTTAAGTCCTTCTATGCCAACATTTGGTAATGATAAAACACACACACAAAGCAATTCATGAGCTAAAGCCACATATGCACTCTACTCAGAAGTCAGATTGACTTCCCCTGTGCTCCACTTCTGGAAGTAATAATAATGCAGTTTAAGGCTGGGTTCTAATTCAGAAGCCTTTCCCATGGAGTCTCACCCAAGAGGAGGATTTCTATTAGGCCTGCTAGAAGACGTCCTTATAATACCTAGAAGATGTCCTTATAATGCTCCTCCTTAGATATGGTATTCCTTATTGTTCAAAAGAAAAAAAAATCAAGGAATTTTTAAATACTTCAAAGAGCTGTGTAACCAGCTTCATATTTAAAGAACATCTAATTAGCCATGGCATTCTCTTCACCATGGACTCATCAAATAAAGAAGCATGTAATTATCCAGCTGTGCACTCTCTACCCTCCACACCTTACAGATCCTAGTTTTCCACAGGGAGTTATAAAGGAAAAATTTTCTAGCTTGTGTCTGAAGGTACAGCCCATGGGATCTGTACTTGTGGATTCAACCAACAGTAAATAGAAAAGAAAGAAAAAATTGTACATGAATTCAACATATATATGTTCCCTAAACAATGCAACTATTTGCACAGCACTTACATTGAACGAGGTATTACAGAGATGATTTAAAGCATAGGGAATGAGGAACATGGGTTACATGCAAAACCTAGGCCATTTTATATGAGGAACTCAGGCATGCATATTTTGGTATCCTTGGAGATCCTGGATCAAACCACACACAGATGCCAGGGGATGACTGAAGTTTTAAGATAAAAATGACAGGAGAGGAAGGCAAAAAATGGCCAACACTCTATCAGCTTCAGCGAGAGGCTGTTTTATGATTCTTGCACTAGCATGAAAACAAGGCAACTAGACAGAATGAATGAGTCCATTAAATATTGAGGATACAATTATTCAATAAGATAAAACATGGATCCAAAATATGACTAGGGAACACAAACCAGATTTCTATCTTATAAAAAAGGCAACTGACCAAAGATGAGTGGCCTACAGTCACTGAGGCAAGGGGCTCACATTTCCCCTCACTTCTTCTTTGGATCACTACTCTGACTTAAGTAAGGATAAAATATCATGGCATAAAGATCAAAAAATTAAGAAACAAAAACACATGTTATCAATTAATTTGCTTTGAAACTGTTTAACAGCTGGATAAGTTATTCAAGAAAAAAAGAGAACTTCATACTAACTCAATAAACCAATTGTACACATATGCCCACGCTTATGCCCAGGGCGCTACCTTCTTAAACAGATAGACTGAAAAAGCAAGACCTGAGCTCCTACAGCATATGCACAAGGGGCCTTCACAGTGCTAATGAGCCAACTATTGAATATTGTAGTTCAGTGTTTTTACAACATAAAACTATTCTGCTGTATGCTCACTAGATGCCATGGAGATGTAAAACATCTCGGAGGTAGGAGGTAAGTTACACAAAGTGATCAGGGATGATATTAATTAGCACTGAGGAAAGGTATATGTCATCTAGTCTAGCATCCAATTTTAGACAGGGTTCAAGGACTGATGAAGTTAATTCCTGCCTCCTAAGATACTTAAATTAAAACATCAGAAAGGGTCAAAGGGAAACATACCAAGGGACCTGGAATGCAACTTCCATTACTGCTTGGTTTCACTTACATACTGAAGTCAGTTGTGTAATTCTAACAAAAGCAGAATTGTAAAAACAGATTATGATTCCCAAGGTTTTTTCCAGAAATATCCTAAAATTCCTGACACTCACAGAATCCACAGACTAACAGAAGACTAGACTAGAATGGGGATTCTAACAGGACTGCATCCTGTACCCAGCAGTGGAACATGTGACCCAATTCTGGGTGCATGGGATAATGGATGGGGGTGTACTCTTTCATTAAGCAGTATAGCTACATGATCAAAAACTTCACTTAACAAAAGAGAAAAAAGAAAGTTTCCTTCCCATTCAGGTCCCCTTTCTGCAAAAAATACAAATGTCCATTGAAATTTTTAATGCATAAATTTCTAAGAAAAAATCTTCTGTTTTATTCAAGTATCTCCAAGAGTAATTTGCTCATGATTATTTTCTAGTATACAAATCTGCACTTGGAAAAATAAAATGTCTAGAAATCAATATATAACCACTGGGGGGAGAGGACATTAATATCAGCCAGATATCACCCTATGTGACAATCAATGACACCCAGTTTTCAACATACCAAAAATTGGAGTGGACTAACAATTGTTCACTTGACTACCTCCAAAGCAGCCCTCTTCCTGAGCTGGAAGAGTTCCCTCGAGCTAATAGTTAAAAGAAGAAAGTTTCTCCCCTGCTTTCAGAGAACTAATCCTTCAGATATAGGTAAGCACTGTCCACAGAACCAGGTGGACCTGTACCATAAATCATGGCTGTTGGTGTCTTCAATGTCAAGTTCAGTCCACTTGTATCCCATCGTATCTGTCACTTCCCTACAGTGACAGACTTACCAATCAGAACTGAACACAACAATGCACTGCTATGCAAAGGCCTGAAAATCCAAGTTCTCCTCTTGTATGGATTCAACAGCTAAGACACCAACTATAACTGAAAATATTATCTAAATGCTTACTACCAACATAAAGATGTACAGAATGAAGAGGAGAATGATATCATCCCTACCACCACCATGCTCACAGAAATAATGTGTGCGTGAGAGGCATGGGGAAACATCTAACTGGGTGTCCTGTGGTAAGATCACAGCAGTATGACTGGGCTGCTCATCTATGGAAGAACACATGTTCAAGCACAATGGCCAACAGCCTGTGCCATTTCCTTTACTACCATTGCATCCCATGCATCCCAGCTTCATGTTGCTCACCTTGCAATGGGAATCTAAATGAGTTCAATTAACTAATCAACCAGTCACACTATGAGATATGAAAAATGGAATGGATATTCCCAAGAAGCATCAGCAAAAATCAGTCGCTGCTTTGGAATGCATTATCCTTTAACCAAGAAATCTTTTAACTACTTCTATTTTTCTTAGAATGATAATAAAGCTACTATGTAGACTGAGAAGACAGTAAATTTGACAGAACTTCCTGTTGGAAATTCAAAACTTGTGGAAAATATGTAAGTGGATGACAACTAACCTTAATAGTTTTCTCATATTATGAAAATCTTTAACATGTGATTCACTCTATACTCCTCTTAGAATTTGCAGTATCAGCAAGAAACAGGCCTTTTTAGAGAGTATCTGAAACATTCCAGCTTGAGAAGACACTTTTGTCACTCTTGCCACTAATTTTGAAGGGAAAGAGTCTTGTGCAGATGGCTCTATGGGAAACATCACCAGGGCCACTGCCAGTCCCCATCAATCTTGAACACAGCTCAAGTATTCAAAAAGAATGAAAATCCCCGCATCCTCCCTACCATCACCACCATGCAGGCACTTGATCTGTGCCACCTCTCTCCATCCTGATGAGACTCCTATGAGCACTACTTTAGAGATGACAAAAGTGAGGGTCAGATACCCTAAGGATTGTGCCTAGGCCCTCCCACCACCCCTCCCTCCTAGCAAACTCCTCCTTTCCTGATGATAAAGCTGAACGACCCACAAGCAAAGATTCACTTCTAGTTTTGTTTTCATCCCTCTATGCTTCCCTTTCCAACTCATTTTTGTCTTTTTGTTTTTGTTTTGTCATTTTCCTTCATGACACCTTCCCACTTTCCTAGAACATGTAAAAACCAAGAATGTACCAGGGCAGCAATGACAAAATTAAATTCATTTTCATCTAAAGAGCTTAGAATAAACTTAAGTTATAATTCGACAGGAGGAAATTGAACCTCAGCTTCACATCAACAGCTCATGCCTGTGTTGAACTCTTAATATCCTTTCATGACGAGGAGTCTGTGGAATGTTGAAATTAAACTCTTTTTAAGAAATTCAATTTCTTTACATTCTCATGGATTATTTTGAAGCCCTTTATGGAAAACAATCAAAATTATACAAAAAATTAGTGGCTCATTTTTCCCTTCAGGTAATACTTATCAAATATTCCATTTCAATAAAGTAAAACACTGCAGTATCCACTGCAATGCCTGGTGTAGAGCCATAAGTCACAGTGTTCCTGGGACTCTGGAGGACTGGGGTTGAGGGGTAAGGAGTACATAGAGAGAAAGTGAACATGTAAGCTATGGCAGCCACATGGTCAGCTATCCACCTGTCTCCAGACCACTTCTCCAGCCACCACCCCAGCTCTGTTGGCTTTAGCATCATGAGGAAACCAGCTAGCTTCACAGGCCCCTACCTACCAATTGTCAATAGTGAGGCCCCTCCTCCTACCCACTTACCCCCAGTATGGCAGTCAGAACCTTTCCTGGGCTCTGCTGGGCAAACATGGCTCTATTCCATACTCTCCCTCTCCTCTCTCTGTAACCTCAGCAGCTTTGTGTAGCTGCACTTCTAGACTCAGAATAAAAGAAGTACTGGCTGCTTCCAGGGAAAAGAGGAACATGTCAAAGACCAGAGCTGTTCTCTCTTCTCAAAGAGAAAAGAGGGAGAAAAAGTCAGCCTGGCTCTTAAATAACATGTCTGAGCACCTAGGACAGGCTCCTCTCTCTCAAGAGCTCCTGTGAGAAGAAGACCTGAATGGCTCATACTAAGAGCACTCACAGGCACCAGAGCACATTTCCGGGCATGTTTTTAAAAACATCAAAATGGAAACATGCAAGCTGTGAGCAACTAATGTAGCGTAGTCCCAGGGGGACTTTTTAAAAGCTTCCCAATATAACTCTGGAAGAGGGTCCCCTCAGGGTGAGGGACTGTTCATAAGGCTCTGACATGCAGATGTGGGCAGCACTGTGCTCCACTTGGTACCAACACCAGGATCAGAACATTCTGCCCATACCCTCATGGGACTCGGTCCAGAGTTAGTGCAATAGCTGGAATCCAGGTGTCCCAATAGAAGCCAGACTAGACAAGCAGGTTTGTACTGTTCCTCAGAGTTACAAGATCCTACATTTACATTCTGTATCCCAACTTTATCAAGCTGTATACGTGATACACTATGAATACAAGTATAAACATACAGACACTCAAAAACTTGCTGAGAATGAACTAAGGAAGAAAAGCAGGCAGGAAGAGAAAGTTCTACCAATTACATCATACTTCTTTCCCAATCCCCTGATCGGGAGACCCTATCCCACCTGGAACTGAAATATCTTCAATCTAAGACCAAGTAACATCACAACAAAGGCTTATCATTTAACTTTTTTATATTGCTGTCATTTATTCTTACCAGTTAGATTGCTTCTTTAATGTAGAGATTAGTATTGCACTGTCTTCTCCTCTACAACCACAGCCCCATGATGGATGCATGGTACTAACACGTGAAGTACTTGCTGAATTGTTTATTGCTTCAAAAGCAAAACCCCACACTCAGGATGTGCTCTTTCTAAATACTTTCCTAGAACACAAAGCAATATCTGGGCCACACCATTTGACTACTTTCCACTATTTAAATGCAAATAAATGCTATACTATTTTTTGTGCCAATTATTTAAATGATCATTGATTCTGTTCAGTTAACAGAAAAAACATTTAAAATCAATCAAATGTTCCTTCACGCTTGAAGTAACTAATGTCCTCAATACATAAACTTGAATACAGGGGAAATAAAGAGGTTGTTATTAATTATGCCAGACTGCAAAGACAGTAATGGGCAAAGAGCAAATCAGTAAGTTATAACGGAGGACATAGTGAGCTATATACCATCAGCTGTCCTGAGTTTCAAAAGGGCTAAATGTACAAATTCCTATGGCAACATTCACTGCACTGTCACTCCCTTTCACACAAAGCTACTGTCTATAATAAAATTAAGATCCTGATATTTATCCTCCCTCTCCAACTTAGCTTAGAGAGTTTGAGCAACAGGTTAGACAAGTGCACACCAGTTCAGGGCCTGCACTCCCAGTCACTCATCATTCAGAACACACTTATGGTTGGGTAGCCAGCCAATGATGAGCCTGTAGGTGAGATTTTCAAGCTCTCCATCCACCATCTCCCACAACTTTGAAATATTTCAGGTAATTAAAGGAAAGGTGATGTGGTGAGGCTGAACATGCAGAAAAATTCTGATTCTGTCTAGTAGTGAGCTAAGAGCCCACTTAATATTGAGGTAAGACAATGTGACTCAGTAAATAGGGACCCTACTAGTCACCAGCAGACTTCTTCCTTATGGGCAGCACGTGAAAAGTCTTTTAGACCCATGACCACTAACTGTTACCCATAAGAGAAAAGTCTGGAAAATCAAATGCTGATGCCTAACTTACTTTTATAAGAGATTTTACTACATGGGGGAATTTTTATCTTTATTTTAATACCTCATAAACCAGTCCATCTCAATAATCAAATCCATATTCCAAGACATCATTGTGCCTCACATCAATCAGTAAATGCCACTATAAAATCTCATACTGCAACACAGGTAGATGGGAAAATGCTTTACGGAGGACTGGAGTCTTTGAGGCTCATCAATCATGCCAGTTAATTGAGAAATATGCATATAACTGACAGCCCAGAAAGGGTTAGAAATACCTCAGATTCTAAAAAAGACATTTCAAGCCCAAAATCATGTCATGAAGGAAGCAGGGTAATATCAAGGTAATGGGATGGAGAAGACCTGCTTCTCAAAAGTCATGGTAAGTCCAATATGTATATACGTACACAACTACAATCTGTGTGTGTGTGTGTGTGTGTGTGTGTGTGTGCATACATATGGATATATACAAATGGTTAGCTATGTATAGATATAGACACAACCTGTCACTCCTTGTAAATCCAGAGTCTCTTAGGATTTGCCTTTTCTTCAGTGAGGGAAGTCTGGTGTTCACTTTCACATCCCACTTTCTGGGCCATACAGAAAAACAAAATAAAAAGAGAAGATAGCATTCCCATGTCAGTGAGTAGTCTTATGCACAACACAGCAGTACATTTTATGTTTAGTAATTTGTATTTTATTTATTCTTGAATTACTTGTTCATATCCCTTTCCTATATTTTTCTATTAGAGCAGTATTTCCTATTATATTTTTTAAAGTTTCTTACAAAGAAACAATAACTGGTTTCAATATGCTATCTTTCAGGCTGTGTTTGTGTGTTTGGTCATATAAAAGCTGTCAAATCTATAAAAATTTATCCTTTATGGTTTCTGCCTTTGGAGCACTGGGAGAAGTGCTCTGTAGTTGGCTTCTAATAATGCCCCCAAACTGACAGAAAGCAACTTCTCCCTTTCCATCTCCCACTAGGGTAAGAATTCATGCCAGAATTTTTCTTCACTAACCATGTATTGCTATAATGAAGAAAAAATTAACATTAATGGATGCAGTAAGAAAAGCAATAAAAGATTGAAATAGCTATTTTAAAAGTCCTTATTTTTAAATAACTTCTTTAAATTATTAAAGGGATTCTTCCCTTGGCTCAATTACTACACTATCTCTATTTTTTCTGATAAGGGAGTAGTAAAAGCTAATGGTAGCTTTGCAAATGCAAGTGCTGGGCCTGGATTTAAGCCCTGGCAACCTGAATGTAGGGTCCCACCTCTGAGCCTGTTTGCTATCCCCAGGTCCACCATTCCAGAGTCATGCTAGAAGGCAGTGATTACCTCTTCTCACCCCAGGTTTTTCATCCACTATTTAGAACTTGAATCCTATCTCAACTCTCTGAAATACTATCTACAACAGTTCTTCCAAAACTTCTCCAGATTCTTAAACTCCCCTGCTATTTGCTGATTCCCTCACCTTTCCACCCTGACACAGGAACTGACTTGCCTCCTGGGACATTGGTAGCTGGCATGAGCCCTGCAGTGTGCATTCCTCTAAACTGGACCCCATTCTGCTGCTTTTGCAGTATTGTCAATGCATTCATTTGATCAGGTGACCTTCTCTATTTCACTTTGAACCTTGAACTTACCTTTCTAGACCTACTCTGGATTTTCTTCCCACAGCTTCTTGGTTTCACCTCTTCTCTTACTCTCTACCTTTCTTCCAGTTCCTTCCTTTTTGTCTATTTCAAACACGCCTCTTCCTTCTCCTAACTCCTATCCATGGGTGCCAGTGCTCCAATGGCTGTTTCTTTTCTTCATGGGTCCCTCAGAATAATAAGCAGGCAGCTGCCAAGGTTACCTAAGCAAAGCTCAGAACTCTTCCCTAAACTTCAGATATGCCCCTGCAATGTACCTGAAGAACTCTCAGCCACCCCACCTTAAATTCAATGTGTCTAGTCAACCCCAACTTATCATTCATACAATCCTTTCTCCTTCCACAACCATTTCTGCCCTACTAAGGTTGGAAATTTCAGATACATCCCAACGTATTCGTTCTGAACATCTTCTCTGCTTCACCCTGCTGGTTCCAATGGGAACACCACAGTGGTCAGTTGGAGATGCTCACCAGTCACCAGGGCTGATCCATGACAGCCATTGTTGCTACTGAACCAGAAATCAGTTAGGACAAAAAAAATGCAGCTCCCAGTTGTTCTGGCCACTTTTTAAGTGCTTGGTAGCCACCTGTAGCTATAGCTATTGTATTAGCACAGACATAGAGCATCTGCTTCTACTGGACAATGCTGCTCCAGAGTTATTCAGCAGCCATGCTGATCTCCCAAGAACTCTGTGCCCAGCAGTGTCTCTCCCTCCTACCTGTGCAAAACCATGTGACCCTCCATACCACAGTGATCTTCTCATGAGCTGCAGCACATTACTCCTACATTACTTGTTATAATTCTTACAATGTTGTTGCATTTAATAATTCATTATTGTGTCATAAATTATTGTGCCTCTTAGAACTAACAAATATTCATGGAATAAACTAAGAACTGTACTTATTCCAATACCACACCAAAATTACCAAATATGGGTGTATTTAATATTCCTCCTTCATTAAAAATGACATTTTCCTTTGATCTAAACACAGGAATGATCTTGCATTTAGCTAAATGGATAATTTAATGCCAAATTATAATAGTTCACAGAAAATTAGTTCTCTTTTTTTGGTGTTTGAAATTGAAAGGAAAAAGTTATACAAGATCTGAAATACTTTCACTTTGCATAAGCATACCACTAAGAAACCACAAAAGATAGACCAGGACAGGGAAATGAATGAATAGTATTAGCAACTATACCCTAACAATCTGAGATTGTAGGAAAAAATAACAATAGTAGACTATCCTTAAAATTAGGAGAAACTATAAATATAGCTTCATCAATGAAGAGTTTAACTTAGATGTTAAGTAGTACATGCTATTACTATCTTTTCTTTTTATAGGATGCTATAAGTATTAAGTGTTAAAAATACTTTAGGTATTTTTGCCTCATATCAACTAAGAAATCATCTCATCAGACTGAGTATTTGTCTACCAGATAACAGCAGAAAACGCAGATACAGAGTCAAGAGCTTGCAGTTTGAGGCCCAGATGCAATGTCCATTTCCAAATCACACCCTCCCATCATGGTACCAACAATTAAAGCCACATACAGAGAAGTACCAGAGCGCTTCTACCTCACAGTTGCTTTATGACTTCATACCAATTTTCTCCATCATTTTACATTTAAATTATCTTTTTTTCTTCTCAGACATTTCCAACTCTCTCCCTAGTGCCTGCTAGCCCTTCTCTAAAGACCCCAAACTTCAGCTTTTCGTGGAGAATGTAATCTGCTTTGGGGTGTCTGCAGGAGTTTCATATATTCCTATGTCAGAATTGTCCGGTTTAATCTGAAGTTAGTTCAATCTTGGATCCCCATTTTCTAACAAGGTCCCATTGATTAAATTAGACATAGGGTTTTTCTTTTCCATTTCTATAATGAAAGAAAAATATCAATTTCAACATGGAGAAACAAATATCCCTCTGTCAGACTTGATTTCTATTTACCTCAAACAGTAGGTATAAACTGTCAGTATTATGCCAAATAAAAACTCATCTCCATTCCCTTCAGCCAAGCTCTACTGGACATGCTCAGTCCAAAGCCTCAGAAATGCAGGGAGTGTGGAAGGAAAAAACAAAGAGAAAAAAAACACTCTGTCCTCATATATAAATACACCAACACGGTAACCACACAATGCCTGTCTGGGTGCTTTAGATGCAAACCAAAATCATGCACAACTGCAATCATGGAATCCTAATTGGAACAAGTTATTCTATGTATATATAATATTTCAAAATATACTCTATCATGTAAATAATAATAATAATAATAAAGAAAGCTCAACAACACTAGGAGGATCCAGGGTTGGCTTTCCTGCTTGCAAACACTATGTGAGTAACTTTAGACAAGCAGGTCATGTTCTCTCAGCCTCAAACTACTCATCTCGACATGAGCCATCTGGATTAGAAAGCCTTTAAAACAACTTTAAACATTAAACATTTCTAAATAGGTAGTCATGAGTCAGTGTTTATGAGAGCGCCTGGCAAGACTGTCCTATGTATGTACTTCACCTACAGGATCATGCACTGAGGCTGTGTAAGTGTACACACAAACTCACCAGGACACAGGGACATTTTTGGATGGGAGGATGGAAGAGAAGATACAAGACTCTTGGTTTTACCAGATTCTTAAATGGTCTCCCATTACATTCAAAAAGTTGAGAACAAGTGAAAGGTAAGACATTAAACAAAAGAATACTCAAACATTTACCAAAAAAAAAAAAAAAAACAAGGAATTTACAATGAACTAGTCTTACCTCAAGATGCATGTTTAACCACTCAGGAAAAACCAGGTAATGTCAATGAGATAAACTGAACTACTAGAACTTTCTTCATCAGTACCCAATATCTTGTGATTATATAAGAAAACACAAGAAAAGTGGCAGGAATTATACAGAAAAGGTGAAAAAAAAACTAACTGTGCTTTGAAATGCATTACTTCTATGTCAGATTTTCTTCAAATTATGTGTTGCTTAGATAGATAATAATATTACTTTTCTCTTTTAAACATTTACAAGGGGACAATAGAAGACAGCCCCAAAAAAGAACAAGAGGGAAAATATGTCTAGAGGCCTATAAAGTAAGACAAGTCATGTCTACACTGGCATAGTAAAGCACCACCACACAATGCCTATTGGGTGCTCTAGATGCAAACCAAAAGCACAGCGAAGGATGTGGGTCTGGAGTCAGGCTGCCTTGTCTGGATCCCAGCTAAGATGATAAATCATAATCACTCACTAGTTATGAGACTGAGGGAAGACAACTAACCGTTCTGGCCTCAGTTTACCTGTAAAACATGACAACAGTTCTTAGGGGAAGTTTTGAGGCTTCAAAAATATTTAAAATAGTGCCTGGCATGACACTTGGTAAAAATTCTGTGAAAAAAGTACAATTATTTCTCTTACCCCATGCTGTAAATCAAATTAGAATCCATGACATTAATGACAAATAAGATCAACAGATGAGTCAGAGAAATAACGTGTCAACTCATATATCAATACAGTGCAAACTAAGTGCTAATGAAAGGATCTGAGATAAAAATGTATGTGGTCCTTTGATATTGTAGAAGGTCCATAAGGCCAAGTTAAATTCAAGCTCATGTAAAGCATGATTCAATTCACAGACCAGATCTGCAAAGGGCCAGCACCAAAGCACTTGTTTCTATACCACCAAGTGGGAAGCTACTTGATCAATGCACACTGAACATCTCTACATTTAACTTGAATTATTCCCTCAGAAATTCATAGTTCTGTAAGGCTTTCCCTCCTTTAGAAACACCAGTATTCTTGGCTATCTTAGCCTTTCCATTAAGAACAAAATGAATGTACCACCCATGTCTGAAGTATAACACCAGACTCCTGTAATATACCAAGTTATTAAATTTTATCTTGAACCCAGAATTGCTAAAATAAAAATTACAAACGGAATTTTTATTTTTAACAAAAAATGTAGTAAATGTTGCTTGAAAAATGAGACTTACTTCCTCTTAATGCTTTAATGAACTTAGAAGGAAAAATTACTTAAGTCTCAAGAGGTCTAAGAGGTTAACATTGTTAATTACCCAAAAACTGTCATTTCTCTAAAACACAAATATCATCAGCTCTGCAAAGGAAAAGAAAATGCAAAAGGAAAAATGTATTTGGTTACATACCTATGGTAATAGGGTCAAAACTAAATCAAGGACAAATCCCTACCCTCAGAAGAAATCTGATCCTGTCTAGGCCCTCTGGATACTTTGGCATCACCATCTCCAGAAAATCACCTTTCGAGATCCTGGTTACAGTTTCCTAAGAATTGCACTACTTTACGAATGGTACACCACCTGCACAGAAATACCAAATAACTGCAAATGGTAATGAGGGAGGGAGAGTGGAGGACAAACACTTTGATCAGTACAGCATATTTAGGCCTGCCACCTACATCAGAGCAATGCTAATGCAAAAACTTTCACACCCCTTTAAAATGCTGGGGCAGTGAACACAGGATCTGCCTTGATTCTTTTTAAAAAACACTCGTTCCAATACAGCTCACCTGCCACAAATACAATGTTAGGTTGTAGTTATAAACAACAGGTTAAATCAACCTTGGCCAAGAAGTTTTCTTCTGGTGTTCCTGAGGTGTGGGTATGTTATCCAACATAGGCAATTTGAGTGAAACATGTTCTTTCAGAAAAAATGGTATTCTGTGATTCAGGCACTGAGAGCTTCCTCAACAGGAAGACAGAACAGGAATCATGCACCTTTTCCATACTATGGGGGGAACCAAGGAAATAAAAAGAGCAGACTGTCAGTACTCAGGACAAAGATGCTTTCTCCAGAGATGGCATCTCACTGGTTATCTTAAGGGAGTATTTTACAAAATCGCATGTGCCTCAAAAGAAAAGCCTCCGCTGCAGTTTAGTTTTGAGATCTGGCCGGCATCTGTTCCTGCTGCCTCCCTGAAGAACATCAAGGAAACGTGCTCCCTTTAAGCCTGCACAGGCATTCAGCAACCAGTAAAGCAGGTTCCCATTGGTCTCACACCCACCGCCCCACCCTCCTTCAGAAGCAACCTAAGAGACACTAACTAAGACAGGCGCAGAGTAAAGAAACTCGTGGACAGGTGCAGAAAGGCCAAGGAATCCTGTAATGGGAAGGGATGAGAGGACTAGGAGACACTGGGGGTTGTTTAAAAATTTGGATATTCTTTTAAAAATGACATTATTGAGACAGTTATAAGATCCTGCATATGGACTATATGTTAAAATAATAAAAGACCCTTCTCTGGCTCCATATTTCATTCAGAATAAAAGTTCTCCCAATGTGTAGAGATCCTGCATGATCTTCCCTCCCCAACCTCCTTTACCACTCCAACCTAGTCTCCTACATTCCCTCTTGCTCCCTGCCTCAAGTCACCCTGTCCTCCTTACTCTCATGGGACAATCTGGGTACACTCACACCTCAGTTCTTATTCACTAGCTTTTCCCTCCCTGGAAGGAGATCCACATGACTAACTCCATTCCTCCCCCATGTCTTTAATCTGCATCTCAATAAGGTCACCATCTAAGGTTTCTCCAATATATACACCTTATATCTTCTCTCCCTATTTTGTTATACCTGTTTCTTGCACCAGTGCCTGTATTGAGTAGCTTTCCATTACTGTAACAAATACCTGAAACAATCAACTTATAAAGAAAAAAGGCTCAATTTGGCTCATGGATTCAGAGGTTTCTGTCCATGGTCAGTTGGACCTATTGATTTTGGACCTGTTGTTGAGTCAGCACATCATGGCAGGAAGTCTGTGATGGAGCAAGCTGCTCACCCCATGAGAGTTGAAAGTGAGGAATTTGGGGGAGGGGAGAAGAAAGAGAGAGAGAGAGAGAGAGAGAGAGAGAGAGAGAGAGAACTAACAACCCACAATCCCCTTAAGAGCATGCCACCAATAACCTAAAAACTCCCACTAGGACCCACTTCCTACACCTCCCAATAGGGCTAAACTGAAAACCAAGTCACTGACGTCTTTGGGGGATATTCCAAATTCAAACTTTAGCATGACCTAACTACCTCCCAAAGAAAGCTCAGTTCTTGGCCTGTTGTGTTCATTGCTATAGCCTGAACTATATTCAGTGCCTGAAACCGCCTGGCATCTAACAGAGCCTCATTAAACCCCTGATGGATGAATGAAGGAATGGAGTAAATTAATGAACCAATTAAACCTTGTTAGTTTCAGGGGATATGATGGCAAAGAAGAACCAATGAAAATCCATGCCCTCTTCAAGGGAGACATAATAAATAAAAGTATGATAGGTAATAGTACAAGGACAGAAAAAAAAGGGAAGAGGGATCCAGAAAAGGGGTGGGGGTGAATCTCTCTACAGGGGCAGGGGAAAATCGCATTGCAGGAGGTTCTGCAGAAAGAAAAGGAAGCCCAGGGTACAATCCAAGGGATAGGTTTCTGATCTCCCAAACAAAGAACAGAACCAGTGCAAAGTCCAGAGAGGTGAGTCTAGTTTATCTGATTGTGAAAGATCCAGGGGCCATTGCAGTGCTGCCAGGAGAAGTGAGTTCCTGGAGGGAAGGGGGTGTGAATACCAGATGCACACATGCCACAGGCCACAGAGGCAGGACCCCAGGGTGGTCTTTTCTTACTACTCTCATATCTGGAGGAAATAACCAAGAAACTGCTTCCAGAGAACTGCAGAGGGTGAAGAGACATTGGAAACTGGAATAGAGAAGGGAACTGTGAAGCAGTTGTCCTCTGGGAGGGTTTCAGAGCAAATGAAACAGGGAAAGGGCAGGACTTTCAGTCTGCACTATGAAGTGCCCATTTGAGTTTATTAGTCATGAACTTAAAGCCAGTCCAATCAGTGTGACTGTGAATTGTTTTCCAGACTAAGGGGTCAGAGCTGGGTCTAACTGGGGCTTGGATTTTGCAGCTGAGTGTGATGGAGGAAAAGAGAGTCAGGGAAGGAAGATTGTGACCATGGGCAATGGTGATAAGGAGAGAGGTGAGAACATAAAGGAATGCGAGATGTTGAAAAGATCGTAGAATCCATGGTTCGAAGGTCCTAGTGCAGTCCCAGAATTGGTAGAGTTGGGTCATTCCCAAAAGCTGGGGAGCAATCTATGAATGGGATACTTGAAACTCACAATGGCTTGAGTTTACTAAGCATTTACCTGGCACAATGCTAAACACTTGAGAGGCATCTTCTACTTATAGTCTCAGAACATTCCAATAAGGTAGATGCCATCATCCTCATCATTAGATGACAGCAGTGCTTATTGAATAGGGTTTCTATGGGATGATGATGGTAGTGGTGGTGATGATGATATCTAATACTTGGGTTTGCAATTTGTGAGTAATGGTTTTGAGCCTTATGCATATGTTATTAAACTCTTTATCCTTCAAATGATCCTATGAGGGATTAGAAAACAGGGAGGGCCTAAGGAAGGGGAGGGGAGACTAAGGGTGGGTCATTGGGAGGGAATTAATATAATCAAAGTGTTATATGCAAGTACAGATATGCCACAATGAAACCCACTATTCTGTATAATTAATATACACTGATAAAAAAAACTTGAGATAGACACTATTTTCTCTATAGATGCAGAAATGGAAGCACCAATATGTTAAGAGACTTCACCAAGGTCACACAGCAAGTATGCTGGTGCCTAGAAAGTACAGGATGTGATACGTGGCATCTGGTATGTGTCACAAAGGTTACTGATATCATTATCACTGAATATTTGTACTGCTGTGCTGAGAATACAATTTCTGTTTCCAAGGCAAATATGTTAGGTAAACTCATACCAACAGAACAATTCATGGAGTAGTCAGTTTTTGAAAGTGACTACATGATTCCAGAAAAAAATCAATTGTTATACTTCTGTTAGCAAGTTCTCCCCACTAGACATACATCCATTGGCAAGTTTCCCACAATAAAGGACTGGTTTTGGCTGCATTTCACACAGAACCTAAATAACACTGATTAAGTAAAATAGGAATTTATTTAATCTCTTATAAAAAGAAGGTCATAAATAAGAATTCCAGAGGTGATGAGATAATGAGAAGGTGTTAGGGCCAAATCTCTGCAATTCTCTTATCTTCTACCTCAATGTTGATTATAAAATGCCTGCTCAGCTTCAGTTGTCCTATTTGCATTCCAGAGAGAAGAAAAAAAAGGGCAAGGTCAAAAGAAGTGAATGACCTGAAGCCCCTGGGAGGAAGATGCCACTCACCATCACCACCTGCGGCAAGTGGGCACGTGTTGACCACTTCTACAACATCGCCCACACCTCTTGGGTGAAAATGCTCTTATGGTCTTTACTGTTTGCAAGGATGATTGGGAAATATTATTTTAATTGTTTAATCTGGACAAATTGTCACTCCAACAAATGTCACTCTGACAAAATGAGGAAGTAAAGAAGAAGGTAAAGGCTAAGTGCAGTAGTGTGCTTCAACCAGCTAGCGATGGCTTGGGAAAGCTCATGACTCAATCCTCAGGTTTTTGCAAGCTTGTTGTTTACCATATTGATCACCTGAAATTAGCCATGGTGGGTTATCTGCAACACAAAAACTGAAGAACACCATAAATAAGGTCCTGACTCCTTTTTTGGAGGGCCAGTTGAACATTACCAGCATACCACTGAATACTGGATAGGTAAGGTTGTCCATGCAACAGAAGACTTTTCATTTTGTCTTATATTTTCTCAGTTATTTCTGACTGTAATGGGAGAGACTTACTAATGATGAAGCAGGTGATCTTTTGAAGTATCTGCTGTAATAAAAATCTCCCTCTCTTTAATTATAAAAATGTGCTAGGAGTATTCATTTATTTTACTTCTTTCTTTAGAGAATGTACCAGTTCTTTAGTGGTAACTTAGGAGTGTGATAAAACTACTATAAATTTCTTCTCAAGATGTAAAAGGTTTTATTTTTAAGTATTAGGAAAAACATCAGTCCTAGTAGGAATCAGACATGTTCTAACAGCTTCTCAGTTTGTGTTTGAAGCAATTGTTACATCAAACTGTTGCTGCAACAATCAACTTTTCTAATATGTAATTTTAATAAAAATATAAAACATCATTTGAGATAATTTCTTCTAAAATTTATTCTGGGAAAAGAAGTAAAATGGAATATCATCTTTTCCTGGTTATAAAGAAGAATATTTTTGTTTTCAGTACTTGGAGTGGAACCCAGGCAGGTGTTCTACCACTGGGCCACCCATGCCTGAACAATTTTCGCTCTTACTGAGGAGAGCCTTTCTTCCCACTTCCCTTTGGAATACAAACAGTTGCTTCAGACACAGCACTGGCATGAACAAAGAAAGTCTTCCATTTGGCTTGAGAAGAGTCAACAAGAGTGATTTCAGGAGTTGAGCCAGAAACAAAGAAGCAGGAATCCAGGTTCTGTGAATATGGTCACACTCCAACTGGGAG